>NC_053026.1:648610779-648648362 GCF_003073215.2 Triticum urartu | reverse complement strand
ATAAGTAAGAATATTTTTCCTTTCAGAAAGAAGATAAGAACAAGAGGCTCACCACGATGGTGTCGGTGATGAGATCGGCGCGGGTGATCGACGGCGGTGAAGACGGGGACGGGGCGTGACGGACCGCCAAATCTAGACAAATCTCGAGGAAAATGGAGCTTGGAGGTCGAGCTTCGAGAGGAGAAAGCTTAAGTAGTGTGGCTCGGGCATTCCATCGAACACCTCATGTGCATAGGAGGTGAGCTAGAGCACCACAAAGCCCTCTCCCCCTCGGCCAGAGAAAAACAGAGCACTGGGGTGCTCTGCTCGTGAGCGAGGGGTATATATAGGCACCTCATTGGTCCCGGTTGGTGACATGAGCCGGGACTAAATGGGAGCCTTTGATCCCGGTTCAAGCCACCAGCCGGGACCAATGGTGGTGGGCCAGGAGCGAGGCCCATTGGTCCCGATTCATCCCACCAACCGGGGCCAAAAGGTCCAGATGAACCGGGACCAATGGCCCACGTGGACCGGCCGGCCCCCTGGCTCACGAACCGGGACCAATGCCCACATTGGTCCCGGTTCTGAACTGAACCGGGACTAATGAGCTGACCCGGCCTGGACCAAAGCCCTGTTTTCTACTAGTGGTGGCCTTGCGCGACGTCGCCAAGGCCGGGTCAATGTTCTCCTTGCTGTAGAGCCTGGTCCTGAAGTTCTTGCACTGCACCCGCCCTATGGTGTGCGCACCAGAGAGGGCGACCATATCGGTGTGGTTGAGCCCCTTGGCGGCGAAGCGGGTGATGAGGTCGGTGACGCTAAGTGATGGGGCAGGCAGGTCACGGTTGGCCAGTGTCTTGCTAGCTGTGTCGGAGTCCCTCCTCCCCAGAGAGACGGTCCATGGCGGCCCTCCTACCTACACAAGTAAAGCCGATGAGTACTAACCTCATTTCAAAACCGTGACACGCGTGCAAACAGATTATTAATTAAAAAGGGGTTGAAAGATCATGTTAGTTCTTACCGCGACGACGGAATCGCGAGCGGTGACGGCGAGGATGTCGGCGCAGGAGACGGTGCGCTTGCACGCCTGCTCCACATTCGACTTGATTTTGTCGATGACGTCGATGACATTCAACAGCGATCCCACGTTCCCGAACGCGTTCCGCTCGTTGCCAGCCAGCAGAACGGACGCGTCGCAGCCCTGCATGTACGAAGCCAGGCACGGGTTAACCGCTGGTGTTCAGCAAATGAAACCGATCCAAACAATAACAAATAGTGTGTGAAGGACTTGCTTGGACAAAGCAGTCATGGAAGTGCAGCCGGAGCAGCGACGCGGCCATGCGGGGGTCGCTGCTCACGGCGGCCACCACACCGTTCTTGATGGTGGCCAGCGCCCCGGGGCATGACGCGTCGTATAACGTCGGGGACATCTGCGCCGACGCCACCGCAGCCAGGCACAGGAGCAACACCACTGACAGAGATGAAGACGCCATCACAACTACCTGCGTGTTGGTCGCTATAGGGCGGAGAGCTATTTACTTTTGTGGTGGATGCGGATGTAATGGCCTGCATTTCATGCAGATATATATAGCTATTCCTAGGATTTTTGTGGCGTTCCATCTACTGCTAGGCGCTAGCTGTTTGATCTACATCGTGCACGGATGTATTTTGCATAGAGGCAAATTAATTAGAGTAGACATGTTTTGCGGGGAGTTAATTAATTTGGATATTACTACTAGCAAGTAGACATGTTTTGCTAAGTACGTGCACGGATCGATGTATCATGCATAGATGGCACTCAAGTCAACGAAATCCAGAAACTATATAGTCCTTTTCTTTTCTTTTTTTGTGGGGAAAAATATTCCACATTATTTTGAGGTATAGCTTTGTTCCAAGTCAACTTCTCTATATTATTTTTTCAAAAAAAATAAAAACTTCCCTATATTATTATTTGACCAAGTGTTGCATAACATTGGACGTGCGTGCACGGGTGTGTATATCATGCACACAGCGCACGGTCATATTAGACCTAGAATGGAATATCCATGGTCGCTTCAACGTCTTAGACGACGATACAAACACGTCATTCTGCATTCAATGTATCCGATGATCTCTATCATATGATCCTCGGCAACAGTATCAAAAAATAGTCTTATTAACACACAAGTATAGAGGAACACAACACTCTTTGAGGGTAGTATTTTACCCAAATTTATTGGTTCGACACAAGGAGAGCCAAAAAATATTTATAAGCCTTAACAGTTGAATTGTCAATTCAACCACACCTAATAAGTTATTTTTCTACAGCAAAGTATTAGTGCGCAGGAGAATGATAATCTGATAGTAGCGCTAAGAGTAAAAATAGTAATAGTAGCAGTGACAGTAACAACTTTTAGTAGTTCAAACAGTAGCAGTGACTGTAACAACTTTTAGTAGTTCGAACAGTAGCAGTGCCCATTGTTACGTCTTTCATCATGCAGGGTGGAACACTATTAAGAAGATCTCCATTTGACCTATTATGAAAATGAAACTTGGCTATATCAGGAACCATCGTATTAGCCTTTCTATTAATCTTAGAGATCTTGAACTTATTCCAACAGCTTAGAGACAGTCAATACTTCCCCCCTTTAGATCAATATGGGGAGACATGTCGAAAATATCATTTCCAAGAAGGGAAGCCACAAAAGAATAATTAGTTTTCAAAATAATGGGATTGTGAAGGGTGATACCGATATAAAAGCCGAGGAGGCTTGCTGTAAGTTCTGTGTCATCCACACTATTGCACGACCCAATATAATCCCAAGAGGAAATGATGACTTCACCAACATGGTTTCTGACAACAACCCCCACGCTCTTAGCGCTAATGGCCTCCACAAAATTTCCGTCGATGTTAATCTTAATGAAATACGAGGAGGGAGGCTTCCATGTTCTGAATTTCCTCGCTGTAAAATTTATGTTCTTTAAATCATCCACCAATCCCTTTCCTTTGACGCAAACCTCCACCAGCGCACTAGCATGTCAAGAAGAAAAGGAAGACCAATAGTTTTGTACAAAATTCACAGAGGCAGAGACAGATTCCATACCCTTACCAAAGATCAAATCGGCCCTTAGGTGTTAGGCCTCCAGAAAGTGACTAAATTAAATTTGCTCATGCGCAGGCGATCTCAATAGATCCTACAAAGTAAGAAACAAGTCCGGCCCTGAAGAATTGATGATCTCCTCACCCAGAAAATTCCAAACATCCCTCAAGGCCATACAACGCGCACAAACTTTAGGACATGTCACTAGAGCATGAAAATGCTTTCATTTTCTACAGCACAAATAGAGCATGAGTATAGAATAGCTTCATGGTGTTTTACTCTGTTAACTTGAACCACTATGTAGTTAGAAACCGCATGCCAACAAAAAAAATCAGATTTTCTAAGGAACATAGCCTTCCAAATAACATCCCAGAGCATGAAGGAAATGTGCCCTAGAGGCAATAATAAAGATGTTATTTATATTTCCTTATATCATGATAAATGTTTATTATTCATGCTACAATTGTGTTCACCAGAAACTTAGTACATGTCTGAATACATAGACAAAACAGAGTATCCCTAGTATGCCTCTACTTGACTAGCTCGTTAATCAAAGATGGTTGAGTTTCCTAACCATAGACATGTGTTTTCATTTGATGAACGGGATCACATCATTAGAGAATGATGTGATGGACAAGACCCATCCGTTAGCTTAGCATAATGATCGTGAAGTTTTATTGCTATTGCTTTCTTCATGACTTATACATATTCCTCTGACTATGAGATTATGCAACTCCCGAATACCGGAGGAACTCTTTGTGTGCTATCAAACGTTACAACGTAATTGGGTGATTATAAAGATGCTCTACAGGTGTCTTCGAAGGTGTTTGTTGAGTTGGCATAGATCAAGATTAGGATTTGTCACTCCGTGTATCGGAGAGGTATCTCTGGGCCCTCTCGGTAATGCACATCACTATAAGCCTTGCAAGCAATGTGACTAGTGAGTTAGTTGCGGGATGATGCATTACGGAACGAGTAAGGAGACTTGCTAGTAATGGGACTGAACTAGGTATGATGACACCGATGATCGAATCTCGGGTAAGTAACATACCTATGACAAAGGGAATATCGTATGTTGTTATGCGGTTTGACCGATAAAGATCTTCGTAGAATATGTAGGAACCAATATGAGCATCCAGTTTCCGCTATTGTTTATTGACCGGAGATGTGTCTCGGTCATGTCTACATAGTTCTTGAACCCGTAGGGTCCGCACGCTTAACATTCGATGACGATTTGTATTTATGTGTTAAGTGTTTTCATGACCAAAGTTTGCTCGGAGTCCCGGATGGTATCACGAACATGACGAGGAGTCTCGAAATATTTGAGAGGTAAATATTGATATATTTGAAGGTAGTATTCAGACACCGGAAGGGTTCTGGAGTGTAATCAGGTACATACCGGAGTACCGGAGGGGTTACCGGAACCCCCCGGGGAAAGATATGGGCCATAGGAGGGAGGCTAACCAGCCCACAAGGGGCTGGTGCACCCCCACAAGGGAGGAGGCCGAATTGGACTAGGGAAGGGGGCGCCCCCCCCCCCCCCTTTCCTTCTCCTACTCCATCTCCTTTCCCTTTTCCCCCTCTGGTAGAAGGAAAAAAAGGGGGTGAATCCTACTAGGACTGGAGTCCTAGTAGGACTCCCCTCTCCTTGGCGCGCCCCTTGTGGCCGGCCGTCCACCCCACCTCCTTTATATACGGGGATAGGGGGGCACCCCAAAGCACAACAGTTGTTCTCTTAGCCGTGTGCGGTGCCCTCCTCCATAGTTTACTCCTTCGGCCATAACGTCGTAGTGCTTTGGCGAAGCCCTGCATGGATCATATCACCATCACTGTCACCATGCCGTCGTGCTGACAGAACTCTCCCCTGACCCTCTGCTGGATCAAGAGCTCGAGGGACGTCATCGTGCTGAACGTGTGCTGAACACGGAGGTGCCGTATATTTGGTACTTGGATCGGTTGGATCGTGAAGACGTTCGACTACATCAACTGCGTTACTAAACGCTTCCGTTTTCGGTCTACGAGGGTACGTGGACACACTCTCCCATCTCATTGCTATGCATCTCCTAGTTAGATCTTGAGTGATCGTATGAATTTTATTGAATTACTACGTTCCCCAATAGTGGCATCTGAGCCAGGTCTATGCGTAGATGATATATGCATGAGTAGAACAGAAAGAGTTGTGGGCGATTATAGTCATACTTCTTACCACCAACGTCTTACTTTGATTCAGCAGTATTGTTGGGTGAAGCAGCCCGGACCGACATTACATGACCGTGTTCATGAGACTGGTTCTACCTACGTGCTTCGCACACAGGTGGTTGACAGGTGTCTGTTTCTCCAAATTTAGTTGAATCGAGTTTGACTAAGGCTGGTCCTTGTTGAAGGTTAAAACAGCACACTTGAGGAAAAATTGTTGTGGTTTTGATGCGTAGGTAAAAACGGTTCTTGCTAGAAGCCCGTAGCAGCCACGTACTTGCAACAACAAAGTAGAGGACGTCTAACTTGTTTTTTTCAGGGCATGTTGTGATGTGACATGGTCAAGACATGATGAGATATAAATTGTTGTATGAGATGATCATGTTTTGTAAAAGTTATCGGCAACTGGCAGGAGCCGGTTGTCGCTTTATTGTATGAAATGCAATCGCCATGTAATTGCTTTACTTTATCACGAAGCGGTAGCGATAGTCGTAGAAGCAATAGTTGGCGAGACGACAACGACGCTATGATGGAGATCAAGGTGTCAAGCCAGCGACGATGGAGATCATGACGGTGCTTTGGAGATGGAGATCAAAGGCACAAGATGATGATGGCCATATCATGTCACATATTTTGATTGCATGTGATGTTTATCCTTTATGCATCTTATTTTGCTTAGTACGGTGGTAGCTTTATAAGATGATCCCTCACTAAATTTTAAGGTATAAGTGTTCTGCCTGAGTATGCACCGTTGCTACAGTTTGTCGTGCCGAGATACCAGGTGATGATCGGGTGTGATAAGCTCTACGATCACATACAGCGGGTGCAAGCCAGTTTTGCACGTGCAGAATACTCGGGTTAAACTTGATGAGCCTAGAATATGCAGATATGGCCTCGGAACATTGAGACCGAAAGGTCGAACGTGAATCATATAGTAGATATGATCAACATAGTGATGTTCACCATTGAAAACTACTCCATCTCACGTGATCATCGGATATGGTTTAGTTGATATGGATCACGTGATCATTTAGATGACTAGAGGGATGTCTATCTAAGTGGGAGTTCTTAAGTAATATGATTAATTAAACTTTAATTTATCATGAACTTAGTCCTGATAGTATTTGCAAATTATGTTGTAGATCAATAGCTCGCGTTATAGCTCCCCGTTTATTTTTGATATGTTCCTAGAGAAATATAAGTTGAAAGATGAAAGTAGCAATGATGCAGATTGGATCCATGATCTGAGGATTATCCTCATTGCTACACAGAAGAATTATGTCCTTGATGCACCACTGGGTGACGGACCTTTTGCAGGAGCATATGCAGATGTTATGAACGTTTGGCAAGCTCGGTATGATGACTAGTTGATAGTTTAGTGCGTCGTCCTTTACGGCTTAGAACCGGGACTTCAAAAATGTTTTGAACGACATGGAGCATATGAGATGTTCCAAGAGTTGAAATTGGTATTTCAGACTCATGCCCGTGTTAAGAGGTATGAGACCTCTGACAAAGTACTTTGCCTACAAGATGGAGGAGAATAGCTTAGCTAGTGAGCATATTCTCAGAATGTCTGGGTACTACAATCCCTTGAATCAAGTGGGAGTTAATCTTCCAGATAAGATAGTGATTGACAGAGTTCTCTAGTTACTATCACCAAGTTACTAGAACTTCGTGATGAACTATAATATGCGAGGGATGAAGAAAACGATTCCCAAGCTCTTCGCAATGCTGAAATCAGCGAAGGTAGAAATAAAAAAAAAGCATCAAGTGTTGATGGTTAACAAGACCACTAGTTTCAAGAAAAGGGCAAGGGAAAGAAAGGGAAAACTTCAAAAGAATGGCAAGAAAGTTGTCACTCCCATGAAGAATCCCAAAGCCAGACCCAAGCCTAAAACTGAGTGCTTCTACTACAAAAGAGATGGTCACTGGAAGTGGAACTGCCCTAGATACTTGGCGGATAAGAAGGATGGCAAAGTGAACAAAGGTATATTTGATATACATATTATTGATGTGTACTTTACTAGTGTTTATAGAAACCCCTCGGTATTTGATACTGATTCAGTTGCTATGAGTAGTAACTTGAAATAGGAGTTTCAAGATAAACAGAGAGTGGTTAAGGACGACCTGACGACCTGTGTTGGAAGTAATTCCAAGATTGATACAATCACCATCGCACACTCCCTCTACCTTTGGGATTAGAATTAAACCTAGATAAATGATATTTGGTGTTTGCGTTGAGCATTAATATGATTAGATCATGTTTATCGCAATACGGTTATTCATTTAAGTCAGAGAATAGTTGTTGTTCTGTTTATATGAATAAAACCTTCTATGGTCATACACCCAATGTGAATGGTTTATTGAATCTCGATCGTAGTGATACACATATTCATAATATTGATGCCAAAAGATGCAAAGTTGATAATGATAGTGCAACATATTTGTGGCACTGCCGTTTAGGTCATATTGGTGTAAATTGCATGAAGAAACTCCATGCTGATGGGATTTTGGAATCACTTGATGCTTGCGAACCATGCCTTGTGGGCAAGATGACTAAGACTCTGTTCTCTGGAACAATGGAGCGAGCCACTGACTTATTGGAAATAATACAACCGATGTATGTGGTCGGATGAGTGTTGAGCCTTGCAGCGGGTATCATTATTTTCTGACCTTCACAAATGATTTGAGCAGATGTGGGTATATCTACTTAATGAAACATAAGTCTGAAACATTTGAAAAGTTCAAACAATTTCAGGATGAAGTAGAAAATCATCATAACAAGAAAATAAAGTTTCTACAATCTGATCGCGGAGTAGAATATTTGATTTATGAGTTTGGTCTTTATTTGAAACAATGTGGAATAGTTTCGTAACTCACGCCACCTGGAACACCACAGCATAATGGTGTGTCCGAACATTATAACCGCACTTTATTAGATATGGTGCGATCTATGATGTCTCTTACCGATTTACCACTATCGTTTTGGGGTTATGCATTAGAGATAGCTGCATTCACGTTAAATAGGGCCCCATCTAAATCTATTGAGACGAAACCGTTTGGACTATGGTTTGGCAAGAAACCTAAGCTGTCGTTTCTTAAAGTTTGGGGCTATGATGCTTATATGAAAAAGCTTCAACCTGATAAGCTCAAACCCAAATCAGAGAAATGCATCTTCATATGATACCCAAAGGAAACTGTTGGGTACACCTTCTATCACAGATCCGAAGGCAAGCTATTCGTTGTTAAGAATGGATCCTTTCTAGAGAAGGAGTTTCTCTCGAAAGAAGTGAGTTGGAGGAAAGTAGAACTCGGTGAGGTAATTGTACCTTCTCTCGAATTGGAAAGTAGTTCATCATAGAAATCAGTTCTAGTGATGCCTACACCAATTAGTGAGGAAGTTAATGATGATGATCATGAAACTTCAGATAGAGTTACTACCGAACCTCGTAGGTCAACCAGAGTACGTTCCGCACCAGAGTGGTACGGTAAACCTGTTCTAGAAGTCATGTTACTATACCATGACAAACCTACAAACTATGAGGAAGCGATGATGAGCCCAGATTCCGCGAAATGGCTTGAAGCCATGAAATCTGAGATGAGATCCATGTATGAAAACAAAGTATGGACTTTGGTTGACTTTCCCGATGATCGGCAAGCCATGAATAATAAATGGATCTTCAAGAGGAAGACAGATGCTGATGGTAGTGTTACTATCTACAAAGCTCGACTTATCGCAAAAGGTTTTCGATAAGATCAAGGTGTTAATTACTATGAGATTTTTTCACTCATAGCGATGCTTAAGTCTGTCCGAATCATGTTAGCAATTGCCACATTTTATGAAATCTGACAAATGGATGTCAAAACTGCATTCTTTAATGGATTTCTTAAAGAAGAGTAGTATATGATGCAACAAGAAGGTTTTGTCAATCCTAAAAGTGCTAACAAAATACGCAAGCTCCAGCAATCCATCTATGGACTGGTGCAAGCATCTCGGAGTTGGAATATACGCTTTGATGAGTTGATCAAAGCATATAATATTATACAGACTTGCGGTGAAGTCTGTATTTACAAGAAAGTGAGTAGGAGCACTACAGCCATTCTGATAAGTATATGTGAATGACATATTGTTGATCCGAAATGATGTAGAATTTTCTGAAAAACATAAAGGAGTGGTTGAAAGGAGTTTTTCAATGAAAGACCTCGGTGAAGCTGCTTACATATTGAGCATCAAGATCTATAGAGATAGATCAAGACACTTGATAAGTTTTTCCAATAAGTACATACCTTGACAAGATTTTAAAGTAGTTCAAAATGGAACAGTCAAAGAAGGAGTTCTTGCCTGTGTTGCGAGGTGTCAAGTTGAGTAAAGACTCAAAACCCGACCAAGGCAGAAAATAGAAAAAGAGAATGAAAAGTCATTCCCTATGCCTCAGTCATAGGTTCTATAAAGTATACTATGCTGTGTACCAGACCTATTGTGTACCTCACCATGAGTTTGGCAAGAGGGTACAATAGTGATCCAGGAGTGGATCACTGGACAACGGTCAAAATTACCCTTAGTAGAATAAGGATATGTTTCTCAATTATGGAGGTGACAAAAAGTTCGTCGTAATGGGTTACGTCGATGCAAGCTTTGACGCTGATCTGGATGACTCTAAGTCTCAATCTGGATACATATTGAAAGTGGGAGCAATTAGCTAGAGTAGCTCCGTGCACAGCATTGTAGACATAGAAATTTGCAAAATACATACGGATCTGAATGTGGCGGACGTTGACTAAACTTCTCTCACAAGCAAAACATGATCACACCTTAGTACTCTTTGGCTGTTAATCACATAGCGATGTGAACTAGATTATTGACTCTAGTAAACCCTTTGGGTATTGGTCACATGGCGATGTGAACTATAGAGTGTTAAGAGCATCTCCAGCCGCGCCTCCAACAGGCCCTCCCCAGGCGTTTTTGCCGCGCCGGCGCCAAAAAAACGGCCTAGTCGCGCCCCCAGAAGCCCGTTTTTCGCCGGCTTGGGCCAAAACTGGTGCCGGCGGACCCAGGCCGAACCCGGCGCCCTGGGGGGGCGCTTGTGGAGCCGGCACAAGCGAAAAAGGCGTGTGGGTCCGCCCTGGCGGCGACCCGAGGGCCTTTTGCCCGCCGTTTCTTGACGCTTTTCCCTCGCATCCCTCTCGCTCGCTCGCCTTCCTCCCGCCATTCCCTCCCTTCCTCCCGCCAAACCCCCTCCCGCTCGCCTTCCAGTCGCCGCCATGCTGCCGAAGAAGTACGCCATGCCGCGCGTGGCGGCAACCACGACTGGCACCGTGGCCCAGCCGAAGCAGAGGAAGCCGAGGGCGCCGCCATTGAAGCCACCGGGCATGTCGAACGCCGAGTGGAGGGTGGAAGTTCAGCGACGCGACGCAGTCACCGCCGACCGGCGGAACAGGGCCATCGCCAAGAAGGCCCGCGACAAAGCGGCGCTCGCGGCGGCGTCCTCCTCATCGGTCGACCACGTGGGGATGATGAACCCACCCGTCGTCAGCCACGCCCAGTACGCGCCCTGGGGACAGCAAGGCGTCGGATCCCCATGGGGATCGTCGTCGCCCGGCTACACCGACGGCGACGCGCACGGTGGGTTCAACCCAAAGGTGACCTTCCCCCATGGCCACCCCGCGACGCGCACACCCTCGCCCGCCTTCGTCGGCGCGCAGTACCCTCCATACAGCTACTCGTCTCCCACCTACGCGTCCACGCCGACGCGCCATCTGCGCCGTGGACCGCTGCCGTTCTCGCACCTCGGCGACACCGACGACACAGGAGCAGACATGGACATCATCGCGATAGGATCGACCGCGGCCGCCGCGTCTCCCAGGTTCGCCACCCAGGACGAGGTAGTGGATCTCAGCGGCGACATGGAGGCCGAGCTCGGCTATGTCTACGGCGAGGATGCGTACGAAGCGCAGGAACAAGAGGAGGAGGAGAAGGACGAGGAGGAGGAGCAGGAGCCGGCTCCTGATCCGACGAAGGGGCGCCAGAAGAAGAAGCGGGCGGCTAGGCCAGGCGAACCGCGCATCAAGTGGACGTCCAAGGAGGAGGAATGCCTCGCCGAAGCATGGAAAGTCGTCTGCCTCGACCCGACCACCGGCACGAACCAGAGCTTCGAGACGTACTGGGACCGCATCAAGGCCGAGTTCGACGAGCGGAAGCTCGTCGACCCGTACTTCAAAGGCGTCTACGTGCAGCGTGGCTCCAAGGCGATGGTGAACCATTGGGGGCGTATCCAGGGGCGTGCAACAAATGGCATGGAATCGTCGAGGAGGTCGCGGCTCGCCCGGAGAGCGGCGCCAGCGTTGAGGATCAGGTATGCACGCCGTTCGCCGGCATCTCTTCGTCGTCTGCACTCGCCGCCCGCCAACTGTTTGTTCCTCCGCGCAGTTGCTGCGCATGTTCACCATGTATCGGCGCGACAACCTTGACGCCGACTTCAAGTTCCTCCATGTCTACAAGCACATTGACAAGTGCGAGACGTGGGCGGAAGTCCGACGTACCCTCGACAAGGCCAAGGAGACATACAAGCCGGACGCGACGACTCCAGGCGCGTCAGAGGGGCAGCTGGACGGCCACAAATTGGCAAAGAAGGGAAAAAACGCCGACGCGGCAACCGCGCGAGTGCAGGAGTCCATCGAGCATTGCCTCGCCGACACCCAGGCCCGGGCCGTCCTACGTGAAGATAATACCGAGGTGCGGTGGTCTTCGCTGATGACGAACAGCGCCATCAAGCTCGACCTGCTCCGGACCAACATCGACCTACTGCGAACAAACGTCGCCGCGAAGAAGAGGAACACCGACATGGCTTTTCTGATGGGCGGTGCGGACATGCTCCAGAGCAACGAGGAGCAGCTCAGGGCGTGGTACATGGCGGAGCGTGGCCTCATCCTGAACCAGATGCAGACGGCAACACCGACGACGCCGATAACGCCAGCTCCCGCGCCCACGGCCACACGGACGCCAAGCCCGAACGACGCCTCTACATCGCCGCCCAGCAGTACCGAAGCCGCGCCGACACAGCCCAGCACCGAAGCAGCTCCGACACCGCCGAGCCCGCGCACGCCGACTCCGCCAACGCCTGGAGCCGACCCCGCCGAGTGATTCGTTGCGCACGCGAACTTGCGGCGTGCGGCACTCTGTTTTTGTAACGCCAGACTACGTCCGATCGCCGGATTTGTGGCGTGTTTTGTGAGCGAGAACGACCTAGTTCAAATTTCCCGCATCCTGGGGCCGGCGCTTGGGGGCGTGACTGGGAGCTAGGTCGCCCTTAGGGGCCGAACTAGCGTCGACACACCCCCAGGCCGCTCTATTTAGGCGCCTTGGGGGCCGAACGGCTGGAGATGCCCTAAATCACATGGTGATGTGAACTAGATTATCGACTCTAGTGCAAGTGGGAGACTCAAGGAAATATGCCCTAGAGGCAATAATAAAGATGTTATTTATATTTCCTTATATCATGATAAATGTTTATTATTCATGCTAGAATTGTATTAACCGGAAACTTAATACATGTGTGAATACATAGACAAAACAGAGTATCCCTAGTATGCCTCTATTTGACTAGCTCGTTAATCAAAGATGGTTAAGTTTCCTAACCATACACAAGTGTTGTCATTTGATGAACGGGATCACATCATTAGATAATGATGTGATGTACAAGACCCATCCGTTAGCTTAGCATAATGATCGTTTAGTTTTGTTGCTATTGCTTTCTTCATGAATTATACATATTCCTCTCACTATGAGATTATGCAACTTCCGAATACCGGAGGAACACTTTGTGTGCCATCAAATGTCACAACGTAACCGGGTGATTATAAAGATGCTCTATAGGTGTCTCCGAAGGTGTTTGTTAAGTTGGCATAGATCAAGATTAGGGTTTGTCACACCGTGTATCGAAGAGGTATTTCTGGGCCCTCTCGGTAATGCACATCACTATAAGCCTTGCAAGCAATGTGACTAATGAGTTAGTTACGGGATGATGCATTACGGAACGAGTAAATAGACTTGCCAGTAACGAGATTGAACTAGGTATGAGGATACCGACGATCGAATCTCGGGCAAGTAACATACCGATGACAAAGGGAATAACGTATGTTGTTATGCGGTTTGACCGATAAAGATCTTCGTAGAATATGTAGGAGCCAATATGAGCATCCAGATTCCGCTATTGGTTATTGACCGGAGATGTGTCTCGGTCATGTCTACATAGTTCTCGAACTCATAGGGTCCGCAAGCTTAACATTCAATGACAATTTGTATTTATGAGTTAAGTGTTTTGGTGACCGAAGTTTGTTCGCAGTCCTGGATAAGATCACGGACATGACGAGGAGTCTCTAAATGGTCGAGAGGTAATGATTGATATATTGGAAGGTAGTATTCGGACACCGAAAGGGTTCCGAAGTGTATCGGGTACATACCGGAGTACCAGAGGGGTTGTCGAAACCCTCGGGGAAAGATATGGGCCATATGAGCCATAGGAGGGAGGCTAACCAGCCCACAAGGGTCAGGTGCGGCCCCCACAAGGGAGGAGGCCGAATTGGACTAGGGTAGGGGGCGCCACCCCCCTTTCCTTCTCCTACTCCATCTCCTTCCCCTTTTCCCCATCCGGTAGATGGAAAAAAAAGGAGGCGAATCCTACTAGGACCCAGTCCTAGTAGGACTCCGCTCTCCTTGGCACGCCCCCTGTGGCCGGCCTCCTCCCCTCCTCCTTTATATACGGGGACAAGGGGGCACCCCAAAGCACAACAGTTGTTCTCTTAGCCGTGTGCAGTGCCCCCATCCACAGTTTACTCCTCCGATCATAGCGTCGTAGTGCTTAGGCGAAGCCCTGCGCGGATCACATCACCATCACCATCACCATGCCGTCGTGCTGACGGAACTCTCCCTCGACCCTTTGTTGGATCAAGAGCTCGAGGGACGTCATCATGCTAAACGAGTGCTGAACACGGAGGTTCCGTATGTTCGGTACTTGAATCGGTTGGATCGTGAAGACGTTCAACTACATCAACCGCGTTACTAAACGCTTCCGCTTTCGGTCTACGAGGATACGTGGACACACTCTCCCCTCTCGTTGCTTATGCATCTCCTAATTAGATCTTGCGTGATCGTAGGAAAAAATTTGAATTACTACGTTCCCCAACAGAGCATCCATTCCCCGCTCATGGTGGTACTGGAGTTCCCAAAATCTACCTTATTGTCATTGTGTTTCAACGCCAGCCTATACGCACTCTTAATCTAAAGAAAACTATTTTTCTCATGGTGCCAAGCAATAAAATCTCCCTCTCCCACAGATTGAATAGGAAATTTTAAAATTTCCTCAACATCGTGGTGATAAAACATGTGTGTGATGAAATTCTCTCATCCCATCTCCTAGACCCTCTCATGAATAACTCACACACCCATTTAAGCCTAGTTCAATTCTTCAAAACAGATTTTTTTTGTGGGGATATAATCTCTGGGAAGACAATTACCTCTCCAAATATTTATACTAGCACCATCAAAACACTTCAAATGACACCATTTTGAAGCGGCTTAAGGCCATGCATAACATTTTGCCAAGTCACCGACATCGCTTGCGGGGAGACCGTATCCAGGACATGGCCACAAGGATAATATTTTGCCTTCATCACCTTTGCACATAGTGGATGCTGATAAACCAATAACCAACAAACTTGGTTAGCCATAAGCACATGATTAAATAATCTCAGATCATGAAATCCCATACCCACTTCGCCTTTCGGTCTCATTAGTTTATCCCAAGCCAACCAATGAGTTCTCCTATTCTCCTTATTGTCCCGGCAAAAGATCTCGATGAATTGGGATAATTCCTTTTCTTGTTTTCCTTTTTGTTTTTTTTGTCGGTTGTCTCCCGCCAACACTTCATGGATTACTGCCTCTATAGGGGTGTGTGTGTGGGTGGGTGGGGGGGGGGGGGGGGTGGTTATAAAAAAGATATTGCGGAGAAGAGATCCGCTGGAGCATGTTCTTTGGTCCAACTCCCGCAATACCAAAAACTATTGAGGGCAGGGAGATGTTAGGAATGATCTTACTTTGTATCTAATGAATGGAATAACAGCCCCTGTCATGACTAGCATTATGCGAAGACTATCATGTGGAGGTCTGTCGGTTGTAAACAGCCATGACCATTCCAACCAGCTAGTGGTGTTAACATCAGCACTTGATGGAGGAGAAGGTTGGACTCTCCTAAAAAGGAAATGTATGTGAGTCATTCTATCATATAATCTTCCCAAATATAGTAGTACTCAAAAGCCACGCTGATAGTTCATGAGGAGATGTCAGTGGGCATTGCCTTTCTCCTAACAACCCAGAGACGGGACGACTCTTTGTTATGTCTTGCTAGAATTTTTAACTGAACTATTAATTTTGATCTAATCGGATGAAAGAATGAACCCCGTTCCTTGAAAAGAGGTACAGATGTGTGGTGGAACAGATATGAAACACACGTGAAAAGTGTGAAAACTTGAACTTTTCGTGAAATTTCATTGGAATATTTGTGAACAATCTGTGAAACTTTGGGAAACTTGACATGATTATTGTATCAAGAAAATTATGAAATCATAAAAAAAAATGACAAAATGTTTTATACAAAAACAAATGTGAATAGGTTATGAATAATTAGCAAAGTATAGAAGAGAATCAAATTGAAGAATAATGGGATCCAAAAAATTACAATAGGTACAAAAAAGGCAAGAAATAATGGAGTATGTGGCACCACAAGTTGCTGCAAAGACATGGATGACTCATTTTGTGGAGAAAAAAATGTGGCTAATTCCGATCTCAAAGCAGCAGATTGATGCATGGTCGACGCTATCATTTCGGTGCAAATGGCTGGCTGGCAATTCTTAGTTCGCCCTGGAGCAGATGCGCCTGACCTGACCCTGTGGGAAAATCAAGGGGCTGATGTTCCCCATCTTCACCATGGCTGCGGCAAAGGCGTTGTTGAACGCATCCTGGTTAGATGCGAAGCCGTCAATGATGTCTTCGGTGGCACCACCGGCAAGGGTGTAGAGCACCTGGTCGGAGTGTAGGAGCCCCTTATTGAGCTTGAGGTTGACGAAGTAGGCGTTGTCGAACATGTCCGGGGTCGTATCGTCCAATGGGGCCAAGTTGCTGTCGCCAGAGCCGGTTAGCTGAGGGCAGGTGGCCTTGCGCGACGTCGCCAAGGCCGGGTCAATGTTCTCCTCGCTGTAGAGCCTGGTCCTGAAGTTCTTGCACTGCGCCTGCCCTATGGTGTGCGCACCAGAGAGGGCGACCATATCGGTGTGGTTGAGCCCCTTGGCGGCGAAGCGGGTGATGAGGTCGGTGACGCTAAGTGATGGGGCAGGCAGGTCACGGTTGGCCAGTGTCTCGCTAGCCGTGTCGGAGTCCCTCCTCCCCAGAGAGACTGTCCATGACGGCCCTCCTACCTACACAAGTAAAGCCGATGAGTACTAACCTCAGTTCAAAACCGTGACACGCATGCAAACAGATTATTAATTAAAAAGGGGTTGAAAGATCATGTTAGTTCTTACGGCGACGACGGAATCGCGAGCGGCGACGGCGAGGATGTCGGCGCAGGAGACGGTGCGCTTGCACGCCTGCTCCACATTCGACTTGATTTTGTCGATGACGTCGAAGCCTCGCAGCGATCCCACGTTCCCGAACGCGTTCCGCTCGTTGCCAGCCAGCAGAACGGACGCGTCGCAGCCCTGCATGTACGTAGCCAGGCACGGGTTAACCGCTGGTGTTCAGCAAATGAAACCGATCCAAACAATAACAAGTAGTGTGTGAAGGACTTGCTTGGACAAAGCAGTCATGGAAGTGCAGCCGGAGCAGCGACGCGGCCATGCGGGGGTCGCTGCTCACGGCGGCCGCCACGCTGCTCTTGATGGTGGCCAGCGCCCCGGGGCACGACGCGTCGTAGAACGTCGGGGACATCTGCGCCGACGCCGCCGCGGCCAGGCACAGAAGGAGCAGCACCACTGACAGAGATGAAGACGCCATCACAACTACCTGCGTGTTGGTCGCTATAGGCCGGAGAGCTACTTACTTTTGTGGTGGATGCGGATGTAATGGCCTGCAATTCATGCAGATATATATAGCTATTCCTAGGATTTTTGTGGCGTTCCATCAACTGCTAGGAGCTAGCTATTTGATCTACATCGTGCACGGATGTATTTTGCATAGAGGCAAATTAATTAGAGTAGACATGTTTTGCGGGGAGTTAATTAATTTGGATATTACTAGCAAGTAGACATGTTTTGCTAAGTACGTGCACGGATCGATGTATCATGCATAGATGGCACTCAAGTCAACGAAATTCAGAAACTATATAGTCATTTTCTTTTCTTTTTTTTGTGGGGAAAAATACTCCACATTATTTTGAGGTATAGCTTTGTTCCAGGTCAACTTCTCTATATTATTTTTTCAAAAAAATAAAAACTTCCCTATATTATTATTTGACCAAGTGTTGCATAACATTGTACGTGCGTGCACGGGTGTGTATATCATGCACACAACGCACGGTCATATTAGACCTGGAATGGAATATCCATGGTCGCTTCAACGTCTTAGACGACGATACAAACGCGTCATTCTGCATTCAATGTATCCGATGATCTCTATCATATGATCCTCGGCAACATCATTAAAAAATAGTCTTATTAACACACAAGTATAGAGGAACACAACAGCATGAAAAGTCATTCCATATGCCTTAGTCATAGATTCTATAAAGTATACTATGCTATGTACCAGACCTATTGTGTACCTCACCATGAGTTTGGCAAGAGGGTACAATATTGATCCAGGAGTGGATTACTGGACAACGGTCAAAATTATCCTTAGTAGAATAAGGATATGTTTCTCAATTATGGAGGTGGCAAAAAGTTCGTCATAATGGGTTACGTCGATGCAAGCTTTGACGCTGATCTGGATGACTCTAAGTGTCAATCTGGATACATATTGAAAGTGGGAGCAATTAGCTAGAGAAGCTCCGTACACAGCATTGTAGACATAGAAATTTGCAAAATACATATGGATCTGAATGTGGCAGACGTTGACTAAACTTCTCTCACAAGCAAAACATGATCACACCTTAGTACTCTTTGGCTGTTAATCACATAGCGATGTGAACTATAGAGTGTTAAATCACATGGTGATGTGAACTAGATTATCGACACTAGTGCAAGTGGGAGACTCAAGGAAATATGCCCTAAAGGCAATAATAAAAATGTTATTTATATTTCCTTATATCATGATAAATATTTTTTATTCATGCTAGAATTGTATTAACCAGAAACTTAATACATGTGTAAATACATAGACAAAACAGAGTATCCCTAGTATGCCTCTACTTGACTAGCTCGTTAATCAAAGATGGTTAAGTTTCCTAACCATAGATATGTGTTGTCATTTGATGAACGGGATCACATCATTAGAGAATGATGTGATGGACAAGACCCATCTGTTAGCTTAACATAATGATCGTTTAGTTTTATTGCTATTGTTTTCTTCATGACTTGTACATATTCCTCTCACTATGAGATTATGCAACTCCCGAATACCGGAGGAACACTTTGTGTGCTATCAAATGTCACAACGTAACTGGGTGATTATAAAGATGCTCTACAGGTGTCTCCGAAGGTGTTTGTTGAGTTGGCATAGATCAAGATTAGGATTTGTCACTCCGTGTATCGAAGAGGTATCTCTGGGCCGTCTCGGTAATGCACATCACTATAAGCCTTGCAAGCAATGTGGCTAATGAGTTAGTTACGGGATGATGCATTACGGAACGACTAAGGGACTTGCTAGTAACGAGATTGAACTAGGTATGATGATACCGACGATCGAATCTCGGGCAAGTAACATACCGATGACAAAGGAAATAACTTATGTTGTTATGCGGTTTGACCGATAAAGATCTTCGTAGAATATGTAGGAACCAATATGAGAATCCAGATTCCGCTATTGGTTATTGACCGGAGATGTGTCTCGGTCATCTCTACATAGTTCTCGAACTCATAGGCTCCGCAAGCTTAACGTTCGACGACGATTTGTATTTATGAGTTAAGTGTTTTGGTGAACGAAGTTTGTTCGCAGTCCCGGATAAGATCACGGACATGACGAGGAGTCTCTAAATGGTCGAGAGGTAAAGATTGATATATTGGAAGGTAGTATTCGGACACCGAAAGGGTTCCGAAGTGTATCGGGTACATACCGGAGTACCAGAGGGGTTGCTGAAACCCCCCGCGGAAAGATATGGGCCATATGAGCCATAGGAGGGAGGCTAACCAGCCCACAAGGGTCAGGTGCGGCCCCCACAAGGGAGGAGGCCGAATTGGACTAGGGAACGGGGTGCCACCCCCTTTCCTTCTCCTACTCCATCTCCTTCCCCTTTCCCCCCTCCGGTAGAAGGAAAAAAAAGTGGGGGCGAATCCTACTAGGACTGGAGTCCTAGTACGACTCCGCTCTCCTTGGCACGCCCCTTGTGGCCGGCCTCCTCCCCTCCTCCTTTATATACGGGGACAAGGGGGCACCCCAAAGCACAACAGTTGTTCTCTTAGCCGTGTGCAATGCCCTGCTCCACAGTTTACTTCTTCGATCATAGCGTCGTAGCGCTTAGGCGAAGCCCTGCGCGGATCACATCACCATCACCATCATCAGGCCGTCGTGTTGACGGAACTCTCCCTTTACTCTCTCCTGGATCAAGAGCTCGAGGGACGTCATCATGCTAAACGTGTGCTGAACACGGAGGTGTCGTACATTCGGTACTTGAATCGGTTGGATCGTGAAGACGTTCAACTACATCAACCGCGTTACTAAACGCTTCCGCTTTCGGTCTACGAGGATACGTGGACACACTCTCCCCTCTCGTTGCTATGCATCTCCTAATTAGATCTTGCGTGATCGTAGGAAAAAATTTGAATTACTACGTTCCCCAACAGAGCATCCATTCCCCGCTCATGGTGGTACTGGAGTTCCCAAAATCTACCTTATTGTCATTGTGTTTCAACGCCAGCCTATACGCACTCTTAATCTAAAGAAAACCATTTTTCTCATAGTGCCAAGCAATAAAATCTCCCTCTCCCACAGATTGAATAGGAAATTTTAAAATTTCCTCAACATCGTGGTGATAAAACATGTGTGTGATGAAATTCTCTCATCCCATCTCCTAGACCCTCTCATGAATAACTCACACACCCATTTAAGCCTAGTTCAATTCTTCAAAACAGATTTTTTTTGTGTGGATATAATCTCTGGGAAGACAATTACCTCTCCAAATATTTATACTAGCACCATCAAAACACTTCAAATAACACCGTTTTAAAGCAGCTTAAGGTCATGCATAACATTTTGCCAAGTCACCAACATCGCTTGCGGGAAGACCGTATCCAGGACATGCCCACGAGGATAATATTTTGCCTTCATCACCTTTGCACATAGTGGATGCTGATAAACCAATAACCAACAAACTTGGTTAGCCCGAAGCACATGATTAAATAATCTAAGATCATGAAATCCCATACCCGCTTCGCCTTTGGATCTCATTAGTTTATCCCAAGCCAGCCAATGAGTTCTCCTCCTATTCTCCTTATTGCCCCGGCAAAAGATCTCGATGAATTGGGATAATTCTTTTCTTGTTTTCCTTTTCGTTTTATTTTTTTGTCCGGTTGTCTCCCGCCAATACTTCATGGATTACTGCCTCTATGGGGGTGTGGGTTGGGGGGGGGGGGGGGGGGTGTGGGTGGGTGGGGGGGGGGGTGGTTGGTTATAAAAAAGATATTGCGGAAAAGAGATCCGCTGGAGCATGTTCTTCGGTCCAACTCCCGCAATACCGAAAACTATTGAGGGGAGGGGAGATGTTAGGAATGATCTTACTTTGTATCTAATGAATGGAATAACAGCCCCTGTCATGACTAGCATTATGCGAACACTGTCATGTAGAGGTCTGTCGGTTGTAAACAACCATGACCATTCCAACCAGCTAGTGGTGTTAACATCAGCACTTGATGGAGGAGAAGGTTGGACTCTCCTAAAAAGGAAATGTATGTGAGTCATTCTATCATATAATCTTCCCAAATATAGTAGTACTCAAAAGACACGCTGATAGTTCATGAGGAGATGTCATAGTGGGCATTGCCTTTCTCCTAACAACCCAGAGACGGGACGACTCTTTGTTATGTCTTGCTAGAATTTTTAACCGAACTATTAATTTTGATCTAATCGGATGAAAGAATGAACCCCGTTCCTTGAAAAGAGGTACAGATGTGTGGTGGAACAGATATGAAACACACGTGAAAAGTGTGAAAACTTGAACTTTTCGTGAAATTTCATTGGAATATTTGTGAACAATCTGTGAAACTTTGGGAAACTTGACATGATTATTGTCTTTAGAAAATATCAAGAAAATTATGAAATCATAAAAAAAAATGACAAAATGTTTTATACAAAAACAAATGTGAATAGGTTATGAATAATTAGCAAAGTATAGAAGAGAATCAAATTGAAGAATAATGGGATCCAAAAAATTACAATAGGTACAAAAAAGGCAAGAAATAATGGAGTATGTGGCACCACAAGTTGCTGCAAAGACATGGATGACTCATTTTGTGGAGAAAAAAATGTGGCTAATTCCGATCTCAAAGCAGCAGATTGATGCATGGTCGACGCTATCATTTCAGTGCAAATGGCTGGCTGGCAATTCTTAGTTCGCCCTGGAGCAGATGCGCCTGACCTGACCCTGTGGGAAAATCAAGGGGCTGATGTTCCCCATCTTCACCATGGCTGCGGCAAAGGCGTTGTTGAACGCATCCTGGTTAGATGCGAAGCCGTCAATGATGTCTTCGGTGGCACCACCGGCAAGGGTGTAGAGCACCTGGTCGGAGTGTAGGAGCCCCTTATTGAGCTTGAGGTTGACGAAGTAGGCGTTGTCGAACATGTCCGGGGTCGTATCGTCCAATGGGGCCAAGTTGCTGTCGCCAGAGCCGGTTAGCTGAGGGCAGGTGGCCTTGCGCGACGTCGCCAAGGCCGGGTCAATGTTCTCCTCGCTGTAGAGCCTGGTCCTGAAGTTCTTGCACTGCGCCTGCCCTATGGTGTGCGCACCAGAGAGGGCGACCATATCGGTGTGGTTGAGCCCCTTGGCGGCGAAGCGGGTGATGAGGTCGGTGACGCTAAGTGATGGGGCAGGCAGGTCACGGTTGGCCAGTGTCTCGCTAGCCGTGTCGGAGTCCCTCCTCCCCAGAGAGACTGTCCATGATGGCCCTCCTACCTACACAAGTAAAGCCGATGAGTACTAACCTCAGTTCAAAACCGTGACACGCATGCAAACAGATTATTAATTAAAAAGGGGTTGAAAGATCATGTTAGTTCTTACGGCGACGACGGAATCGCGAGCGGCGACGGCGAGGATGTCGGCGCAGGAGACGGTGCGCTTGCACGCCTGCTCCACATTCGACTTGATTTGGTCGATGACGTCGAAGCCTCGCAGCGATCCCACGTTCCCGAACGCGTTCCGCTCGTTGCCAGCCAGCAGAACGGACGCGTCGCAGCCCTGCATGTACGAAGCCAGGCACGGGTTAACCGCTGGTGTTCAGCAAATGAAACCGATCCAAACAATAACAAATAGTGTGTGAAGGACTTGCTTGGACAAAGCAGTCATGGAAGTGCAGCCGGAGCAGCGACGCGGCCATGCGGGGGTCGCTGCTCACGGCGGCCACCACACCGTTCTTGATGGTGGCCGGCGCCCCGGGGCATGACGCGTCGTATAACGTCGGGGACATCTGCGCCGACGCCACCGCAGCCAGGCACAGGAGCAACACCACTGACAGAGATGAAGACGCCATCACAACTACCTGCGTGTTGGTCGCTATAGGCCGGAGAGCTATTTACTTTTGTGGTGGATGCGGATGTAATGGCCTGCATTTCATGCAGATATATATAGCTATTCCTAAGATTTTTGTGGCGTTCCATCTACTGCTAGGCGCTAGCTGTTTGATCTACGTCGTGCACGGATGTATTTTGCATAGAGGCAAATTAATTAGAGTAGACATGTTTTGCGGGGAGTTAATTAATTTGGATATTACTACTAGCAAGTAGACATGTTTTGCTAAGTACGTGCACGGATCGATGTATCATGCATAGATGGCACTCAAGTCAACGAAATTCAGAAAGTACATACACTTTCTTTTTCGTGCGGGGAAAATTATTCCACATTATTGCAAGGTATAGCTTTGTCCCAAGTCAACTTCTCAATATTTTTTTTTCGAAAAAACAAAAACTACCCTATATTATTTTTTGACCAAGTGTTGCATAATGTACTATGCTTCGTGCGTGCACGGGCGTGTATGTCATGCATACAGCGCACGGTCATAGCATACCTGGAATCGAATATCCAACGTCGGTTCAACGTCTTAGACTACGGCAACATACGCGTCATTCTACATTCGATGTATCCGATGATCTTTGTTGGAGTCTGAACGAGGGTAGCAAGAGAGAGATCGTGTAACACTTCCTTGATTATTGATTGGGGTTACACAGAGTATTTGACAAAAAACTATCACATTAGGAGTTGCCGTCCCACAGAATTATCACATTCAAAAAAGTGACTGATAACTATCAAATTTTTTTAATTTTGTAACTAAAAACTATCACTTTTGAAAAATTGCAAGTTTAGACGATTTAAACGCGTTTATGACAGACAGGGCCCACCCATCAGGGCTGACGTGGCGACGAAGTTAGCCCCGTTTGTTTTGACTGTCAAGTTGGCCGTTATGACAAGTGGGGCCCACACGTCATCGTCAACCTTCCTCCTCCTCCTTCTCCCGTCTCTCTCAGGCATTTCGTCAAGCACCTTCTGTGCATCTAAGGGAAAGAGGCGATGGAGGCGAGGTCGCGTAGGAGGTGGCGAGCGTGCTCGGCGCCACCGTGTCTGAGCTATAGGCGTGCGACGGCGGCGTGCTGCCGCTGGCCGAGGACCTCCTCCTCGCGCCCCGGTAACGACAACAGCATGCAGCGGTGCCGACCCGATGTTGCATGCAGACGGTAGCTGGCAAGCTTGCACCTGCTCCGAGCGTGCGCGGTCGCAAATGTCCGCGGCGTTGGCCAGCGGCGAGGTGCTCGGCCATGAGGACGGAGCGGTTCGTGGAGGCGGAGGCTTTAGACGGAGGAAAGCACGCGCGCGCCGGTGCGCAGCAGCAGGAGGACCAAAGCAGGGGCAGCAGCGAAGAAGCCAGCATGCGATGGGAAGTATCTTGAGGGCTCGCCGGAGTTTCTGTCGAGGCAGGGGCGCGAGGCACAGAGGCGCCATGGCTGCACGAGCTCGTGTCGCGTGCGCGCAAGGGAGAGGACGGGTAGCTCGGGTGCTGCGGCGGTGCGTGGTTTTGGCGCACGCCTGCGCGGTAGAGGGGGCGGTGTGGCTCGGTCCTGGGGTCAGGGATGGCAGCTGGAAGAGCACGCTCACGTCCGTCGTCGGCCGGAGTTCACCGGCTTTCCTCCATGCACATAAGTTGTTTGTTGAAATACCAAAGAGAGAGAGAGGAGGAAGAAGAAGATTGATGTGGGCCCCACTTGTCATAACGGTCAACACTAATGGTCAAAACAAACATAGTTGACTTTGCCGCCATGTCAGCCCTGGCGAGTGGGTCCCGCATGTCATAAATGTGTTTAAATCGTCTAAACTTGCCATTTTTCAAAAGTGGTAGTTTTTAGTCACAAAATTAGAATTTTTTGGTAGTTATCAGTCACTTTTTTGAATGTGGTAGTTCTGTGGGACGGTAACCGCTAATGTTGTAGTTTTTTGTCAAATACTCGGTTACACAAGTACATATATACTGGTTGTTACAATAGAATTACACTAGTCTAGCCTAAGGAATAGGACCACTACAGAAGCACGTTCGCTAACACCCCACCACAGTCATGTCGTCGATGCCTGAGGAGACACAGAGACTGGACCTGAAGCGCTGGAAAACGGATGTCGGCAAACCCTTCGTCGTGATATCGGCTAGCTGTTGAGCTGTTGGAACATGTACAACACGGAACTCGCCAAGGGCCCACCTTTTCCTGGACGAAATGAATGTCAAGCTCTATGTGCTTCGTCCTCCGATGATGAACCGGATTAATAGACAAGTACACGGCTGATACATTATTGCAGAAGATGACCGTGGCCTTCGATTGAGAGATGGAGAGCTCACCAAGCAGCTGCCTCAACCATACACAATCAGCGACCGCATTCGCCAGGGCACGGTATTCTGCTTCTGCACTGGATCGAGAGATGATGACTTGTCACTTTTGGAGGACCAGCTGACGAGCGTGTCACCAAGATACACGCAGTAACCAGAGGTAGACCGGCGAGTGTCAGGGCACCTAGCCCAGTCCGCGTCCGAATACGCAATGATGTATGTCGATGAAGCTGCTAGAAGAAGAAGAAGGCCATGCTGGAGCGTGCCGCGGACATACCGCAGAATACGCTTGATGAGGGCGCGGTGACTGTCCCGCGGGTCATGCATGTGAAGGCAAGCTTGTTGCACCGCATACGCCAGATCCGGACGCGTCATTGTGAGATATTGCAAGCCGCCGGCAAGGCTGCGACACTCTGATAGGTCGGACACGGGAGCGCCGGCGGCAGCGGCGACCTTTGGGGCCATGTCCACTGGTGTTGAGGCAGCATGGCATTGGGACATGTCGGCGCGGCGAAGAAGCTCCTCGGCATACTGGGCCTGGTTGAGGAAGAACCCCCATGTTGTACGCTGCATGCGGATGCCGAGGAAGTAGTGAAGATCGCCCATATCTGTCATGGCAAACTCCTGTTGTAGCTTGTCGACGATGGAGCGAAGAAGGGGCGTTGAGGATGCCGCAAGTACGATATCATCAACGTACAGAAGAAGATGGGTGATGACCCACAAGTGTGGGGGATCTATCGTAGCCTTTTTGATAAGTAAGAGTGTCGAACCCAACGAGGAGCAGAAGGAAATGATAAGCAGTTTTCAGTAAGGTATTCTTTGCAAGCACTGAAATTATTGGTAACAGATAGTTTTGTGATAAGGTAATTTGTAACGAGTAGCAAGTAATAAAAGTAAATAAGGTGCAGCAAGATAGCCCAATCCTTTTTGTAGCAAAGGACAAGCCTGGACAAACTCTTATATGAAGTAAAGCGCTCCCGAGGACACATGGAAATTATCGTCAAGCTAGTTTTCATCACGATCATATGATTCGCGTTCGGTACTTTGATAATTTGATATGTGGGTGGACCGGTGCTTGGGTGTTGTCCTTACTTGGACAAGCATCCCACTAATGATTAACCCCCATTGCAAGCATCCGCAACTACAACAGAAGTATTAAGGTAAACCTAACCATAGCATGAAATGTATGGATCCAAATCAGCCCATTACGAAGCAACGCATAAACTAGGGTTTAAGCTTCTGTCACTCAAGCAACCCATCATCTACTTATTACTTCCCAATGCCTCCCTCTAGGCCCAAACAATGGTGAAGTGTCATGTAGTCGACGTTCACATGACACCACTAGAGGGATGACAACATACATCTCATCAAAATATCGAACGAATACCAAATTCACATGACTACTAATAGCAAGACTTCTCTCATGTCCTCAGGAACAAACGTAACTACTCACAAAGCATATTCATGTTCATAATCAGAGGGGTATTAATATGCATAATGGATCTCAACATATGATCTTCCACCAAGTAAACCAACTAGCATCAACTACAAGGAGTAATCAACACTACTAGCAACCCACAGGTACCAATCTAAGGTTTGGATACAAAGACTGGATACAAGAGATGAACTAGGGTTTGAGATGAGATGGTGCTGGTGAAGATGTTGATGGAGATTGACCCCCTCCCGATGAGAGGATCATTGGTGATGACGATGGTGATGATTTCCCCTTGTCGGAGGGAAGTGTCCCCGGCAGAACAGCTCTGTTGGAGCCCTAGATTGGTTCTGCCAAGGTTCCGCCTCGTGGCGGCGGAGTTTCGTCCTGAAAGCTTGTTTATTATTTTTTAATCAGACGAAAGACCTCATATAGCAAAAGATGGGCATCGAAGGGCCACCAGGGGGCCCACGAGGCAGGGGGCACGCCCAGGGGGGTAGGGCGCGCCCCCACCCTCCTGGCCAGGGTGTGGACCCCCTCTGCTATTTTCTTCGCTCAGTATTTTTTATTATTTCCAAAAATAACTTCCGTGGAGTTTTAGTACTTTTGGAGTTGTGCGGAATAGGTATCTAATATTTGCTCCTTTTCCAGCCCAGAATTTCAGCTGCCGGCATTCTCCCTCTTTATGTAAACCTTGTAAAATAAGATAGAATAGGCATAAGTAATGTGTAATAACAGCCCATAATGCAATAAATATCGATACAAAATCATGATGCAAAATGGACGTATCAACTCCCCCAAGCTTAGACCTCGCTTGTCCTCAAGCGAAAGCCGAAATCGAAAAATATGTTCACATGTTTAGAGATAGAGGCGTCGATAAATATAAAATACGGATATATATAGTCATATGATCTCTTATGCTAAAGTAACAATTCAATCACAATTTCAAGTATGAATCATAAACTTCGTTGAGAACCAACAAACTCTAATCTCAGTCATTGAGGCAATTGCAATTTATCATAACATAGGAAAGAGTCAATATAAGAGCTTTTCAGCAAGTCCACATACTCAACTATCATTTAGTCTTTCACAATTGTTAACACTCACGCAATATTTATGGGTATGGAGTTTTAATCGGACACAAAGAAAGATAGGGGCTTATAGTTTTGCCTCCCAACGTTTTACCTCAAGGGTAATGTCAACCATAATAGTTCATGAAAACTCACGTCCAATTAGCTATATATATCTGGATCTTTCCAACACATTGTGCTTGCCAAAGGATAAAATACAAAAGGAAAGGTGAAGATCACCATGACTCTTATATAAGGTAGAAGATAAAAGTAAAAGATAGGCCCTTCGCAGAGGGAAGCAGAGGTTGTCATGCGCTTTTATGGTTGGATGCACAAAATCTTAATGCAAAAGAATGTCACTTTATATTGCCACTTGTGATGTGGACCTTTATTATGCAGTCCGTCACTTTTATTTCTTCCACATCACAAGATCATATAAAGCTTATTTTCTCCACATTAATAAGTCATACATATTTAGAGAGAAATATTTATTGCTTGCACCGATGACAACTTACTTGAAGGATCTTACTCAATCCATAGGTAGATATGGTGGACTCACATGGCAGAACTGGGTTTAGGGATATTTAGAAGCACAAGTAGTATTTCTACTTGGTGCAGAGAACTTGGCTAGCATGAGAGGGAAAGGCAAGCTCAACATGCTGGATGATCCATGACAATATAATTTATTTCAGATGTAAGAAAACATAACCCATTACGTTGTCTTCCTTGTCCAATATCAACTCTTTAGCATGTCATATTTTAGTGAGTGCTCACAATCATAAAAGATGTCCAAGATAGTATATTTATATGTGAAAACCTCTCTTTCTTTATTACTTCCTATTAATTCCAACGGTGACCAAAAGTATGTTTGTCAACTCTCAACAACTTTTAATCATCATACTCTTTATATGTGAAGTCATTACTCTCCATAAGATCAATATGATCTCTTTTTATTTCTTTTTGTTCTTTCTTTTTCTTTTATTCACTCATAATCATAGCAAGATAATCAAGTCCTTGACTCAACACTAATCTTTATTATATAGCTCACGGACTCGATTACAAAGAGGGATCATAAAGCAAAACTCACAACTAGATCATACTAAAACTTTATTCTACTAGATCAAGATATTACCAAAAGGATCGAACTAACACTAGTAGAAAACAGAGCTTTAGCGCCGGTTCGTAAGGGCCTTTAGTGCCGGTTCCATAACCAGCACTAAAAGGGTGGGCACTAAAGCCCCCCCCCCCCTTAGTACCGGTTCGGCACGAACCGGCGCTAAAGTGCCACCACGTGGCGTGAGCTCGCGCCCTGGTATGGGGGACCTTTAGTACCGGTTGGTGTTACCAACCGGTACTAAAGGTTTTTTTTTGAAAATTTTGGAAAAAAATTTGATTTTTTTTCGATTTTTTATTTTTCTGAATTATTGATGATTTAGTCTCTAATCACCTCTCTTAACTGCTCAAGTGTGGATCACTCATTCCAAATCGCCTGACTTCCCGGCCGGTCACCCATCCTCTCACTCCCCCAGCCTAAGCACGCTTAACTTCGGAGTTCTATTCCCCCTACATTCCAAGTCTGCACTTGTTGTTTTCCTGACAAATGTAAGCTGTCAATCCTATTAACCCTCTGCAGTTTAGCTTGAGCATTAGGTCACACGTTTCACCGTTTGAGTCTGAAACTATTTTTCTAAAAAACAGTAATTATTTAGTAACACTAATATTTCTTGAATAAGTTTGACCATAGTTTGACCATAGTTTGACCAGATTTGACCAAAATTTAAAAAATTGAAATAACTATTTAGTAACACTAATATTCTTGAATAATTATGTAGTAAAATTAATACTTCTAGAATAAGTAGTTTGACCAGATTTAGTACCGGTTGGTAACACCCCTTTAGTACCGGTTCATGGCACAAACTGGTACTAAAGGTTAGCCCTTAGTACCAGTTTGTGACACGAACCGGTACTAAAGGTGATCGTGGGGCCCCGGCCTGACGCCAGCCTGCCATCATCCCTTTAGTCCCGGTTCGTGGCACGAACCGGTACTAAAGGTTCAACACGAACCGGCATTAATGCATAGCCATTCGAACCGGCACTAATGGTACCATTAGTACCGGGCTAAAATCAAACCGGCACTAATGTGTCTCACATTAGGTCCTTTTTCTACTAGTGTAAGAAAACGGTAAAGATAAAAGTGATGGTGATACGATACCAAGGCACTCCCCCAAGCTTGGCAGTTGCCAAGGGGAGTGCCCATACCAGATACTCAGTTCTTCTTTGTTGGTGAAGAAGGTGGAGTTGTTGATGATGGATAGTCGCACATCGAGCGTAGGAGGTCCTCCAACTTGCGGATAATGCCCTTGAGTGCGATGATATGCTCCTTCAACAAAATATTTTCACGTGTGAGATACTTGTTTTGTATACGAGCTAACTCAATCATCTTGAAAGCTTCGATCTCGGTTGGGGTAAGAAGATTGTGATCAAGTTGAAGGATGTCTTCTGCTGCTGGAATTTGGTCCTCCATGGCCTTCTTGATCCCTTCATCCTTATTGATCTCCATAGGTTCTTCCCTCTTCAATTCTACCTTCATTAGCCAAGCATCTTTGTCACCATTGTTGGAGGAGGGGGACGACATGATGCCTGGCCTTGACAACCCTAACAGAAAACATCTCGAAACAAGAACAGAGGATATTTGCGTGGTACGGTGGTCAAAACATTCGAGAGATTATATAATGATTTTTTACCAACCAAAAGAAGTATCTTGCAAGAAAACGGAGTCCGGAGAGCACACGAGGTGCCATCGAGGCAGGGGGCGCGCCTAGGGGGGTAGGGCGCGCCCTCCACCCTCGTGGAAGCCTCGTGTCCTTCCCGGACTGCTTCTTGTTTTCCTATTTTCTTAAATATTCCAAAAAAAGAAATATTGCCATTAGAACTGTTTTGGAGTCGGTTTACTTACTGTACAATGTACCTATTCCTTTTCGGAGTCTGAAACGTTCCGGAAAGTGTCCCTTATGTATTCCTCCAGGGTTACGGTTTCAATAATATTAGTTTCACCATTTATGAGATTACCTAAGATATAATGTTTGATTCTTTGACCGTTCACCACCTTCGGGTTTGTGCCTTCGAAGTTGTTGATTTTTATGGCACCGGGACGATAGAGCTCCTCAATAACGTAAGGACCTTCCCATTTAGAGAGAAGTTTGCCTACAAAAAAATCTTAAACGAGAGTTGTATAGCAATACATAATTACCTACATTAAACTCACGTTTTGTATCCTTTTGTCATGCCATCTTTTAACTTTTTCTTTAAATAGTTTGGCATTCTCATAGGCTTGGGTTCTCCATTCATCTAGTGAGCTAATGTCAAATAACCTCTTCTCATCGGCAAGTTTAAAATCATAATTGAGCTCTTTAATGGCCCAATATGCCTTATGTTCTAGCTCAAGAGGTAAGTGACATGCTTTGCCATAAACCATTTTATACAGAGACATACCCATAGGATTTTTATATGCAGTTCTATAGGCCCATAATGCATCATAAAGTTTCTTGGACCGATTCTTCCTGGATCTATTAACGGTCTTTTGCAAAATTAATTTGAGCTCTCTATTAGTCAATTCTACTTGACCACTAGACTGTGGGTGATAAGGAGATGCAATTCTATGGTTAACATCATACTTAGCAAGCATTTTACTAAAAGCACCATGAATAAAATGTGAACCACCGTCAGTCATTAAATATCTAGGGACTCCAAACCTCGGAAAAATAACTTCTTTAAGCATCTTAATAGAGGTGTTATGATCAGAACTACTAGTTGGAATAGCTTCTACCCACTTAGTAACGTAATCAACAGCAACTAAAATATGTGTATACCCGTTAGAGGAAGGAAAAGGTCCCATATAATCAAAGCCCCAAACATCAAATGGTTCAATAACCAGTGAATAATTCATAGGCATTTCTTGACGTCTACTAATATTACCAATTCTTTGACATTCATCACAAGACAAGACAAACTTACGGGCATCCTTGAAGAGAGTAGGCCAATAAAAACCGGATTGCAATACCTTATGCGCAGTTCTATCTCCAGCATGGTGTCCTCCTGAAGCCTCGGAGTGACACTTGCGTAGGATCTGTTCCTGTTCATGCTCAGGTACACAACGTCTAATAATACCATTTACACCTTTATAAAGATGTGGGTCATCCCAAAAGTAATGTCTCAAATCATAGAAGAACTTTTTCTTTTGCTGGTATGTGAAACTAGGTGGTATAAGTTTAGCAACAATATAATTAGCACAACCAGCATACCATGGAGCAGTTCGAGAAGCATTTATGACATTTAATTGTTCATCAGGAAAGCTATCATCAATAGGTAGTGGGTCATCAAGAACATTTTCTAACCTAGACAAGTTGTCTGCAACGGGGTTCTCAGCTCCCTTTCTATCAATAATATGCAAATCAAATTCTTGTAGCAGGAGAACCATCTAATAAGCCTAGGTTTAGCATCTTTCTTTTCCATAAGGTATTTAATAGAAGCATGATCAGTGTGAATAGTTACTTTAGAATCAACAATATAAGGTCTGAACTTATCACAAGCAAATACAACTGCTAAGAATTCCTTTTTAGTGGTAGCATAATTTCTCTGGGCATTGTCTAGAGTTTTACTAGCATATTGAATAAAATTTAATTTCTTATCAACTCTTTGCCCTAGAACAGCACCTACAGCATAATCACTAGCATCACACATAATTTCAAAGGGTAAATTCCAATCATCTGGCTGAACAATAGGTGCAGAAATCAATGCTTTCTTAAGTATTTCAAATGCTTCTACACAATCATCATCAAAGACAAATGGAATATATTTTTGTAATAGGTTAGTCAGAGGCCGAGAAATTTTTGATAAGTCCTTAATGAACCTCCTATAAAAAATGGCATGACCAAGGAAACTTCTTATACCTTTGATGTCCTTGGGACACGACATCTTTTAAATAGCATCGACTTTAGCTTTATCAACTTCAATATCTCTTTCAGAAATTTTATGCCCCAAGACAATACCTTCATTAACCATAAAGTGGCACTTCTCCCAGATCAAGACAAGATTAGTTTCTTCACATCTCTGCAAAACTCGATCAAGGTTGCTCAAGCAATCATCAAAAGAGGATCCATAAACAGAGAAATCGTCCATGAGAACCTCACAAATCTTTTCACAAAAAGTCATAGAATATAGCCATCATGCATCTTTGAAAGGTAGCAGGTCCATTACATAAACCAAAAGGCATACGTCTATAAGCAAAAGTACCGAAAGGGCAAGTAAAAGTGGTCTTTGCTTCATCATCAACTGACACAGGTATTTGAGAGAAGCCAGAGTAACCATCTAGAAAGCAAAAATGTGTATGTTTGGATAATATTTCTAGCATTTGATCAATAAAAGGCAAAGGGTAATGATCTTTTTAGTAGCTTTATTTAATATGCGGAAATCAATTACCATCCTATAACCTGTAATAATTCTTTGCGGGGTCAATTCATCTTTATCATTAGGAACAACAGTAATACCTCCCTTCTTAGGGACACAATGGACAGGACTTACCCACTGACTATCAGCAATGGGATAAATTATACCTGCCTCAAGGAGCTTTAATATTTCCTTTCTTACCACTTCTTTCATCTTAGAATTCAGCCGTCGTTGGTGATCAATAACTGGTTTGGCATCTTTCTCTAAATTTATTTTGTGTTGACATAGAGTGGGACTAATGCCCTTAAGATCATCAAGAGTATATCCAATAGCAGCACAATGCTTCTTCAGAGTTTTCAAAAATTTCTCTTCCTCCTTCTCTGAAAGGTTAGCACTAATAATAACAGGATATATCTTATTTTCATCAAGATAAGCATATTTAAGAGTATCAGGTAATGGTTTAAGCTCAAACACGGAATCACCCTTGGGTGGAGGAGGATCCCCTGGGATTTCAACAGGCAAGTTGTGTTTCAGAATAGGTCCCTATTTAAAGAATACTTCATCTATTTCCCTTCTTTCATTCATGAACAGATCATTTTCAAGGTCTAGTAAATATTGTTCTAAAGGATCAGTAGGAGGCACGGCAATAGAAGCAAGACCAATAATTTCATCTTTACTAGGCAATTCCTCATCACGGGGTTGTTGATACGTCTCCGTTGTATCTACTTTTCCAAACACTTTTGCCCTTGTTTTGGACTCTAACTTGCATGATTTGAATGGAACTAACCCGGACTGACGTTGTTTTCAGCAGAATTACCATGGTGTTATTTATGTGCAGAAACAAAAGTTCTCAGAATGACCTGAAACTTCACAGAGCAACTTTTTGGAAAATATAAAAAATACCTGCAAAAGATGAAGGCCAGGGGCCCCACCACCTGTCCACGAGGGTGGGGGGCGCGCCTGCCCCCCTAGGGCGCGCCCCCTACCTCGTGGGACCCCTGGAGCTCCTCCGACTCCAACTCCAACTCTATATATTGTGTTTCGGGGAGAAAAAATTCAGAGAGAACAATTCATCGCGTTTTACGATACGGAGCCGCCGCCAAGCCCTAAAACCTCTCGGGAGGGCTGATCTGGAGTCCGTTCGGGGCTCCGGAGAGGGGAATCTGTCGCCATCGTCATCATCAACAATCCTCCATCACCAATTTCATGATGCTCACTGCCGTGCGTGAGTAATTCCATCGTAGGCTTGCTGGACGGTGATGGGTTGGATGGGATCTATCATGTAATCGAGTTAGTTTTGTTAGGGTTTGATCCCTAGTATCCACTATGTTCTGAGATTGATGTTGCTATTACTTTGCTATGCTTAATGCTTGTCACTAGGGCCCGAGTGCCATGATTTCAGATCTGAACCTATTATGTTTTCATCAATATGAGAGTTCTAGATCCTATCTTGCAAGTCTATAGTCACCTATTATGTGTTATGATCCGTTAACCCCGAAGTGACAATAATCGGGATACTTACCGGTGATGACCGTAGTTTGAGCAGTTCATGTATTCAATATGTGTTAATGCTTTGTTCTGGTACTCTATTAAAAGGAGGCCTTAATATCCCTTAGTTTCCGTAAGGACCCCGCTGCCACGGGAGGGTAGGACAAAAGATGTCATGCAAGTTCTTTTCCATAAGCATGTATGACTATATTCGGAATACATGCCTACATTACATTGATGAACTGGAGCTAGTTCTATGTCACCCTAGGTTATGACTGTTACATGATGAACCGCATTCGGCATAATTCTCCATCACTGATCCATTGCCTACGAGCTTTCCATATATTGTTCTTCGATTATTTACTTTTCCGTTGCTATAGCTATCATCACTACAAAATACCAAAAACACTAATTTTACTACCTTTAACTTTTGCTATCGTTACCACTAGTATCATATTACTTTGTGATACCTCTCCGTCGTATCTACTTTTCCAAACACTTTTGCCCTTGTTTCGGACTCCAACTTGCATGATTTGAATGGAACTAACCCGGACTGACGCTGTTCTCAGCAGAATTACCATGGTGTTATTTTTGTGCAGAAACAAACGTTCTCGGAATGACCTGAAACTTCACAGAGCGACTTTTCAGAAAATATGAAAAATACATGAAAAAGATGAAGGCCGGGGGCCCACCACCTCTCCACGAGGGTGGGGGGCGCGCCTGCCCCCTAGGGCGTGCCCCCCGACCTCGTGGGCCCCCTGTTGCCTCTCCGACTCCAACTCCAACTCCATATATTGTGTTTCGGGGAGAAAAAAATCAGAGAGAAGAAATCATCGCGTTTTACGATACGGAGCCGCCACCAAGCCCTAAAACCTCTCGGGAGGGCTGATCTGGAGTCCGTTCGGGGCTCCGGAGAGGGGAATCCGTCGCAATCGTCATCATCAACCATCCTCCATCACCAATTTCATGATGCTCACCGCCGTGCGTGAGTAATTCCATCGTAGGCTTGCTGGACGGTGATGGGTTGGATGGGATCTATCATGTAATCGAGTTAGTTTTGTTAGGGTTTGATCCCTAGTATCCACTATGTTCTGAGATTGATGTTGCTATTACTTTGCTATGCTTAATGCTTGTCACTTGGGCCCGAGTGCCATGATTTCAGATCTGAACCTATTATGTTTTCATCAATATATGAGAGTTCTAGATCCTATCTTGCAAGTCTATAGTCACCTATTATGTGTTATGATCTGTTAACCCCGAAGTGACAATAATCGAGATACTTACCGGTGATGACCATAGTTTGAGCAGTTCATGTATTCACTATGGTATAATGCTTTGTTCTGGTACTCTATTAAAAGGAGGCCTTAATATCCCTTAGTTTCCGTAAGGACCCTGCTGCCACGGGAGGGTAGGACAAAAGATGGCATGCAAGTTCTTTTCCATAAACACATATGACTATATTCGGAATACATGCCTACATTATATCAATGAACTGGAGCTAGTTCTGTGTCAACCTAGGTTATGACTGTTACATGATGAACCGCATCCGGCATAATTCTCTAGCACCGATCCATTGCCTACGAGCTTTTCATATATTGTTCTTCGCTTATTTACTTTCCCGTTGCTATTGCTATCATCACAACAAAATACCAAAAACATTACTTTTACTACTGTTACCTTTTGCTAGCGTTACCGCTACTATCATATTACTTTGCTACTAAATACTTTGCTGCAGATATTTAGTTTCCATGTGTGGTTGAATTGACAACTCAGCTGCTACTACTTGAGAATATTCTTTGGATCCCTTGGGTCGAACCAATAAATTTGGGTTGAATACTCTACCCTCGAAAACTGTGGCGATCCCCTATACTTGTGGGTTATCAAGACTATTTTCTAGCGCCGTTGCCGGGGAGCATAGCTCTATTCTTTGAGTCACTTGGGATATATATCTGCTTATCATTATGAAGAACTTGAGAGATCCGAAAACCAAGATCTATCCCTCAACTACGAGGGGAGGTAAGGAACTGCCATCTAGCTCTGCACTTGATTCACCTTCTGTTATGAGTAAGTTTGCGACACCTACCCCTGCCTCTGCTATTCGTTCTGATATGTCACATGTTATTGATGATGCCACTTCTGCTATGCATGATACATATGATGAAACTACTTCTATGCCTGATACTACTATGCCACTTAGTGATTTTCTTGATGAACAACTTGCTAGGGCTAGAGAGATTGAAAATATTGAATCTGATGATACTGATGAAAGTGATGATGAAGAATCACTTGTTATTCCTAAGGGTTATGTTTTTGATCAAGAAGCTTCTTTAGTTTTTAGCTTGCAAAAATAGAAATGAACTCAAAAGATTATTAGCTAAATGGAGTAAGCAATCTCTAAATGCTAGAATGAAACCTGACCCTACTTTTGCTACTTCACCTATCTTTGTTACTGATAAGAATTATGAATTCTCTATTGATCCTAATATAATTACTTTGGTTGAATCTGATCCTTTTCATGGTTATGAATCTGAAACTATTGTGGCACATCTTACTAAATTAAATGATATAGCTACCCTGTTCACTAAATATGAGAGAACTCGTTACTTTTACATCCTTAAAATATTTCCGTTCTCATTAAAGGGTGATGCTAAGATATGGTTTAATTCTCTTGATCCT
>NC_053026.1:648544704-648609779 GCF_003073215.2 Triticum urartu | reverse complement strand
GAAGTGTTATGTAGTCGACGTTCACATAACACCACTAGAGGTTAGACAACATACATCTCATCAAAATATCGAACGAATACCAAATTCACATGACTACTAATAGCAAGACTTCTCCCGTGTCCTCAGGAACAAACGTAACTACTCACAAAGCATATTCATGTTCATAATCAGAGGGGTAATAGTATGCATAAAGGATTTGAACATACGATCTTCCACCAAGTAAACCAACTAGCATCAACTACAAGGAGTAATCAACACTACTAGCAACCTACTAGCACCAATCCCGGACTTAGAGACAAGAATTGGATAAAGAGATGAACTAGGGTTTGGAGATGAGATGGTGCTGGTGAAGATGTTGATGGAGATTGCCCTCTCCCGATGAGAGGAGCGTTGGTGATGACGATGGTGATGATTTCCCCCTCCCGGAGGGAAGTGTCCCCGGCAGAACAGCTCTGCAGGAGCCCTAGATTGGTTCCGCCAAGGTTCCGCCTCGTGGCGGCGAAGTCTCGTCCGAAAGGTTGCTTATGATTTTTTTCTCATCGAAAGACTTCATATAGGAGAAGATGGGCGTCGGAGAGCCACCAGGGGGCCCACGAGGTAGGGGGCGCGCCCAGGGGGGAGGGGCGCGCCCCCCACCCTCGTGAGCAGGGTGTGGGCCCCCTGGCCTTCATCTTTGGCGATGATTTTTCTTTATTTATTTTAAGATATTCCATGGAGTTTCAGGACTTTTGGAGTTGCGCAGAATAAGTCTCCAATATTTGCTCCTTTTCCAGCCAGAATTCCAGCTGCCGGCATTCCCCCTCTTCATGGTAAACCTTGTAAAATAAGAGAGAATAGCCATAAGTATTGTGACATAACGTGAAATAGCAGCCCATAATGCAATAAATATTAACTTAAAAGCATGACGCAAAATGGACGTATCAACGGGTCTGCTACATTCAGATCCGTATGTATCTTGCAAATCACTATGTCTCCCACCTAGACTAGATCCCGGATGGAATTGAAGCGTCTCTTGATGTGCTTGGTTCTTTTGTGAAATCTGGATTCCTTTGCCAAGGCAATTGCACCAGTATTGTCACAAAAGATTTTCATTGGACCCGATGCACTAGGTATGACACCTAGATCGGATATGAACTCCTTCATCTAGACTCCTTCGTTTGCTGCTTCTGAAGCGGCTATGTACTCCGCTTCACATGTAGATCCCGCCACAACACTTTGTTTAGAACTGCACCAACTGACAGCTCCACCATTTAAAGTAAACACGTATCCGGTTTGTGATTTAGAATCGTCCGGATCAGTGTCAAAGCTTGCATCAACGTAACCATTTACGATGAGCTCTTTGTCACCTCCATATATGAGAAACATATCCTTAGTCCTTTTCAGGTATTTCAGGATGTTCTTGACCGTTGTCCAGTGATCCACTCCTGGATTACTTTGGTACCTCCCTACTAGACTTATAGCAAGACACACATCAGGTCTGGTACACAACATTGCATAGATGATAGAGCCTATGGCTGAAGCATAGGGAACATCTTTCATTTTCTCTCTATCTTCTGCAGTGGTCGGACATTGAGTCTTACTCAACTTCACACCTTGTAACACAGGTAAGAATCCTTTCTTAGCCTGATCCATTTTGAACTTTTTCAAAACTTCGTCAAGGTATGTGCTTTGTGAAAGTCTAATTAAGCGTCTTGATCTATCTCTATAGATCTTAATGCCCAATATGTAAGCAGCTTCACCGAGGTCTTTCATTGAGAAACTCTTATTCAAGTATCCCTTTATGCTATCCAGAAATTCTATATCATTTCCGATTAGTAATATGTCATCCACATATAATATCAGAAATGCTACAGAGCTCCCACTCACTTTCTTGTAAATACAGGCTTCTCCAAAAGTCTGTACAAACCCAAATGCTTTGATCACACTATCAAAGCATTTATTCCAACTCCGAGAGGCTTGCACCAGTCCATAAATGGATCGCTGGAGCTTGCACACTTTGTTAGCTCCTTTTGGATCGACAAAACCTTCCGGCTGCATCATATACAACTCTTCATCCAGAAATCCATTCAGGAATGCAGTTTTGACATCCATCTGCCAAATTTCATAATCATAAAATGCGGCAATCGCTAACATGATTCGGACAGACTTAAGCATCGCTACGGGTGAGAAGGTCTCATCATAGTCAATCCCTTGAACTTGTCGAAAACCTTTTGCAACAAGTCGAGATTTGTAGACAGTAACATTACCGTCAGCGTCAGTCTTCTTCTTGAAGATATATTTATTCTCAATTGCTTGCCGATCATCGGGCAAGTCAACCAAAGTCCACACTTTGTTCTCATACATGGATCCCATCTCAGATTTCATGGATTCAAGCCATTTTGCGGAATTTGGGCTCACCATTGCTTCTTCATAGTTCGTAGGTTCATCATGATCTAGTAGCATGACTTCCAGAATAGGATTACCGTACCACTCTGGTGCGGATCTTACTCTGTTTGATCTACGAGGTTCAGTAGCAACTTGATCTGAAGTTCCATGATCATCATCATTAACTTCCTCACCAATTGGTGTAGGTGTCACTGAAACCGGTTTCTGTGATGTACTACTTTCCAATAAGGGAGCAGGTACAGTTACCTCATCAAGTTCTAATTTCCTCCCACTCACTTCTTTCGAGAGAAAATCCTTCTCTAGAAAGTTTCTGAATTTAGCAACAAAAGTCTTGCCTTCGGATCTGTGATAGAAGGTGTATCCAACAGTCTCCTTTGGATATCCTATGAAGACACATTTCTCCGATTTGGGTTCGAGCTTATCAGGTTGAAGTTTTTTCACATAAGCATCGCAGCCCCAAACTTTAAGAAACGACAACTTTGGTTTCTTGCCAAACCATAGTTCATAAGGCGTTGTCTCGACGGATTTCGATGGTGCCCTATTTAACGTGAATGCGGCCGTCTCTAAAGCATAACTCCAAAACGATAGCGGTAAATCTGTAAGAGACATCATAGATCGCACCATATCAAGTAAAGTACGATTACGACGTTCGGACACACCATTACGTTGTGGTGTTCTGGGTGGCGTGAGTTGCGAAACTATTCCGCATTGTTTCAAATGTACACCAAACTCGTAACTCAAATATTCTCCTCCACGATCAGATTGCAGAAACTTTATTTTCTTGTTACGATGATTTTCAACTTCACTCTGAAATTCTTTGAACTTTTCAAATGTTTCAGACTTATGTTTCATTAAGTAGATATACCCATATCTGCTCAAATCATCTGTGAAGGTGAGAAAACAACGATATCCGCCGCGAGCCTCAACATTCATCAGACAACATACATCAGTATGTATGATCTCCAACAAATCTGTTGCTCGCTCCATTCTTCTAGAGAACGGCGTTTTAGTCATCTTGCCCATGAGGCACGGTTCGCAAGTACCAAGTGATTCATAATCAAGTGGTTCCAAAAGCCCATCAGTATGGAGTTTCTTCATGCGCTTTACACCGATATGACCCAAACGGCAGTGCCACAAATAAGTTGCACTATCACTATCAACTCTGCATCTTTTGGCTTCAACATTATGAATATGTGTATCACTACTATCGAGATTTAATAAGAATAGACCACTCTTCAAGGGTGCATGACCATAAATGATATTACTCATATAAATAGAACAACCATTATTCTCTGATTTAAATGAATAACCGTCTCGCATCAAACAAGATCAAGATATAATGTTCATGCTCAACGCTAGCACCAAATAACAATTATTTAGGTCTAATATTAATCCCGAAGGTAGATGTAGAGGTAGCGTGCCGACCACGATCACATCGACTTTGGAACCATTTCCCACGCGCATCGTCACCTCGTCCTTAGCCAATCTTTGCTTAATCCATAGTCCCTGTTTCGATTTGCAAATATTAGCAACAGAACCAGTATCAAATACCCAGGTGCTACTGCGAGCATTAGTAAGGTACACATCAATAACATGTATATCACATATACCTTTGTTCACCTTGCCATCCTTCTTATCCGCCAAATACTTGGGGCAGTTCCGCTTCCAGTGACCAGTCTGCTTGCAGTAAAAGCACTCAGTTTCAGGCTTAGGTCCATATTTGGGTTTCTTCTCCTGAGCAGCAACTTGCTTGCTGTTCTTCTTGAAGTTCCCCTTCTTCTTTCCTTTGCCCTTTTTCTTGAAACTAGTGGTCATATTGACCATCAACACTTGATGCTCCTTCTTGATTTCTACCTCCGCAGCTTTTAGCATTGCGAAGAGCTCGGGAATTGTCTTATCCATCCCTTGCATGTTATAGTTCATCACTAAGCTCTTGTAGCTAGGTGGAAGTGATTGGAGAATTCTGTCAATGACGCAATCATCCGGAAGATTAACTCCCAATTGAATCAAGTGATTATTATACCCAGACATTTTGAGTATATGCTCACTGATAGAACTGTTCTCCTCCATCTTGCAGCTATACAACTTATTGGAGACTTCATATCTCCCAATTCGGGCATTTGCTTGAAATATTAACTCCAACTCCTGGAACATCTCATATGCTCCATGACGTTCAAAACGTCGTTCAAGACCCGATTCTAAGCCGTAAAGCATGGCACATTGAACTATCGAGTAGTCATCAGCTTTGCTCTGCCAGACGTTCTTAACGTCGTCAGTTGCATCAGCAGCAGGCCTGGCACCAAGCGGTGCTTCCAGGACGTAATTCTTCTGTGCAGCAATGAGGATAATCCTCAAGTTATGGACCCAGTCCGTGTAATTTCTACCATCATCTTTCAACTTTGCTTTCTCAAGGAACACATTAAAATTCAACGGAACAACAGCACGGGCCATCTATCTACAATCAAACATAAACAAGCAAGATACTATCAGGGACTAAGTTCATGATAAATTTAAGTTCAATTAATCATATTACTAAAGAAATCCCACTTAGATAGACATCCCTTTAATCCTCTAAGTGATCACGTGATCCATATCAACTAAACCATGTCCGATCATCACATGAGATGGAGTAGTTTCAATGGTGAACATCATTATGTTGATCATATCTACTATATGATTCACGCTCGACCTTTCGGTCTCCGTGTTCCGAGGCCATATATGTTATATGCTAGGCTCGTCAAGTTAAACCAGAGTATTCCGCGTGTGCAACTGTTTTGCACCCGTTGTCTTTGAACATAGAACCTATCACACCCGATCATCACGTGGTGTCTCAGCACGAAGAACTTTCGCAACGGTGCATACTCAGGGAGAACACTTTTACTATGATAATTTAGTGAGGGATCATCTTATAATGCTACCGTCAATCAAAGCAAGATAAGATGCATAAAAGATAAACATCACATGCAATCAATATAAGTGATATGATATGGCCATCATCATCTTGTGCTTGTGATCCATCTTCGAAGCACCGTCATGATCACCATCGTCACCGGCGCGACACCTTGATCACCATCGTAGCATCGTTGTTGTCTCGCCAATCTTATGCTTCTACAACTATCGCTACCGCTTAGTGATAAAGTAAAGCATTACAGGGCGATTGCATTGCATACAATAAAGCGACAACCATATGGCTCCTGCCAGTTGCCGATAACTCGGTTACAAAACATGATCATCTCATACAATAAAATTTAGCATCATGTCTTGACCATATCACATCACAACATGCCCTGCAAAAACAAGTTAGACGTCCTCTACTTTATTGTTGCAAATTTTACGTGGCTGCTACGGGCTTAGCAAGAACCAATCTTACCTACGCATCAAAACCACAACGATAGTTTGTCAAGTTGGTGTTGTTTTAACCTTCACAAGGACCGGGCGTAGCCACACTCGGTAGAAATTGACACCCGCCAGCCACCTGTGTGCAAAGCACGGCGGTAGAACCAGTCTCGCGTAAGCATACGCATAATGTCGGTCCGGGCCGCTTCATCCAACAATACCGCCGAACCAAAGTATGACATGCTGGTAAGCAGTATGACTTATATCGCCCACAACTCATTTGTGTTCTACTCGTGCATATAACATCAACACATAAAACCTAGGCTCGGATGCCACTGTTGGGGAACGTAGTAATTTCAAAAAATTTCCTACGCACACGCAAGATCATGGTGATGCATAGCAACGAGAGGGGAGAGTGTTGTCTACGAACCCTCGTAGACCGAAGCAGAAGCGTTGATGCAATGTAGAGGAAGTAGTCGTACGTCTTCCCGATCCGACCAATCCAAGCATCGAAACTACGGCACCTCCGAGTTCTAGCACACGTTCAGCTCGATGACGATCCCCGGGCTTCGATCCAGCAAAGCGTCGGGGAGGAGTTCCGTCAGCACGACGGCGTGGTGACGATCTTGATGTTCTACCATCGCAGGGCTTCGCCTAAGCACCACTACGATATGACCGAGGTGGAATATGGTGGAGGGGGGCACCGCACACGGCTAAGGAACGATCACGAAGATCAACTTCTGTGTTTAGAGGTGCCCCCCTACCCCCGTATATAAAGGAGCAAGGGGGGTGCGGCCGGCCAGGAGGAGGGCGCGCCAGGAGGAGTCCTACTCCCACCGGGAGTAGGATTGCCCCCTTTTCCTAGTTGGAATAGGATTCGGGAGGGGGAAAGAGGACAGAGAGAAGGAAGGGGAGGCACCGCCCCCTCTCCTTGTCCTATTCGGACTAGGGGGGAGGGGCGCGTGGCCCAGCCCTGGCCACCTCTCCTCTCTTCCACTAAAGCCCACTAAGGCCCATTTACCTCCCAGGGGGTTCCGGTAACCTCCCGGTACTCCGGTAAAATTCCGATTTCACCCGAAACAACTCCGATATCCAAATATAGGCTTCCAATATATCAATCTTTATGTATCGACCATTTCGAGACTCCTCGTCACGTCCGTGATCATATCCGGGACTCCGAAGAAACTTCGGTACATCAAAATATATAAACTCATATTGAAACTGTCATCGTAACGTTAAGCATGCGGACCCTACGGGTTCGAGAACAATGTAGACATGACCGAGACACGTCTCTGATCAATAACCAATAGCGGAACCTGGATGCTCATATTGGCTCCTACATATTCTACGAAGATCTTTATCGGTCAGATCGCATAACAACATACGTTGTTCCCTTTGTCATCGGTATGTTACTTGCCCGAGATTCGATCGTCGGTATCTCAATACCTAGTTCAATCTCGTTACCGGCAAGTCACTTTACTCGTTCCGTAATACATCATCTCGCAACTAACTCATTAGTTGCAATGCTTGCCAGGCTTATGTGATGTGCATTACCGAGAGGGCCCGGAGATACCTCTCCGACAATCGGAGTGACAAATCCTAATCTCGAAATACGCCAACCCAACAAGTACCTTCGGAGACACCTGTAGAGCACCTTTATAATCACCCAGTTACGTTGTGACATTTGGTAGCACACAAAGTGTTCCTCCGGTAAACGGGAGTTGCATAATCTCATAGTCATAGGAACATGTATAAGTCATGAAGAAAATAATAGCAACATACTAAACGATCACGTGCTAAGCTAACGGAATGGGTCAAGTCAATCAAATCATTCACCTAATGATGTGATCCCGTTAATCAAATAACAACTCTTTGTCCATGGTTAGGAAACATAACCATCTTTGATTAACGAGCTAGTCAATTAGAGGCATACTAGTGACACTCTGTTTGTCTATGTATTCACACATGTATTATGTTTCCGGTTAATACAATTCTAGCATGAATAATAAACATTTATCATGAAATAAGGAAATAAATAATAACTTTATTATTGCCTCTAGGGCATATTTCCTTCAGCATAAGCAGGATCATATTTCATTCTAGCATTCAGAGTTTTTTGTTTAAGCTTAGCTAATAATTTCTTAAGATCGCTTCTATCATTGCAAGCAAGAAAGTCTCTAGCAGTTTCTTCATCCATAACATAGCCCTCAGGCACAACATGCAATTCATATTTAGGGGGAGAGTCTTCATCATCACTTTCATCAATACTATCGGTTTCAATAATTTCATTCTCTCTAGCCCTAGAAAGTTGTTCATCAAGAAATTCACCAAGTGGCACAGTAGTATCAAGCATAGAAGTAGTTTCATCATAAGAATCATGCATAGCAGAAGTGGCATCATCAATAACATGCGACATATCAGAATTAATAGCAGAAGCAGGTTTAGGTGTCCCAAGCTTACTCAAAACAGAAGGTGAATCAAGTGCAGAGCTAGATGGCAGTTCCTTACCTCCCCTCGTAGTTGAGGGATAATTTTTTTTGCGTCTTTCTAGTTCTTCATAGTGACCACCAGATATAAATCCCAAGTGACTCAAAGAATAGAGATATGCTCCCTGACAACAGCGCCAGAAAATAGTCTTGATAACCCACAAGTCTAGGGGAAAGCAACAGTTTTCGAGGGTAGAGTGTTCAACCCAAATTTATTGATTCGACACAAGGCGAGCCAAAGAATATTCTCAAGTATTAGCAGTTGAGTTGTCAATTCAACCACACCTGGATAACTTAATATCTGCAGCAAAGTATTTAGTAGCAAAGTAGTATGGAAGTAACAGTAACGATAGCAAAAGTAATATCTTTGGGTTTTGTAGTGATTGTAATAGTAGCAACGGTAAAGTAAATAAGCGGAGATCAATGTGTGAAAAGCTCGTAGGCATTGGATCGGTGATGGAGAATTATGCCGGATGCGGTTCATCATGTAACAATCATAACATAGGGTGACACAGAACTAGCTCCAATTCATCAATGTAATGTAGGCATGTATTCCGAATATAGTCATACGTGCTTATGGAAAAGAACTTGCATGACATCTTTTGTCCTACCCCGTGGCAGCGGGGTCCTATTGGAAACTAAGGGATATTAAGGCCTCCTTTTAATAGAGTACCAGACCAAAGCATTAACACATAGTGAATACATGAACTCCTCAAACTACGGCCATCACCGGGAGTGGTCCCGATTATTGTCACTTTGGGGTTGCCGGATCATATCATAACACATAGTAGGTGACTATAGACTTGCAAGATAGGATCAAGAACTCACATATATTCATGAAAACATAATAGGTTCAGATCTGAAATCATGGCACTCGGGCCCTAGTGACAAGCATTAAGCATAGCAAAGTCACAGCAACATCAATCTCAGAACATACTGGATACTAGGGATCAAACCCTAACAAAACTAACTCGATTACATGATAAATCTCATCCAACCCATCACCGTCCAGCAAGCCTACGATGGAATTACTCACGCACGGCGGTGAGCATCATGAAATTGGGGATGGAGGATGGTTGATGATGACGATAGCGACGGATTCCCCCCTCCGGAGCCCCGAACGGACTCCAGATCAGCCCTCCCGAGAGAGTTTAGGGCTTGGCGGCGGCTCCGTATCGTAAAACGCGATGAATCTTTCTCTCTAATTTTTTTCTCCCCGAACACGAATATATGGAGTTGGAGTTGAGATCGGTGGAGCACCAGGGGGGCACGAGGCAGGGGCGCGCCCCCCACCCTCGTGGATAGGGTGTGGCCCCCCTGGCCTTGATTCTTTTGCCAATATTTTTTATATTTTCCAAAAATAATCTCGGTGAAGTTTCAGGTCATTCCGAGAACTTTTGTTTCTGCACAAAAATAACACCATGGCAATTCTACTGAAAACAGCGTCAATCCGGGTTAGTTCCATTCAAATCATGCAAGTTAGAGTCCAAAACAAGGGCAAAAGTGTTAGGAAAAGTAGATACGATGGAGACGTATTATATATCAATCTTTATGTCTTGACCATTTCGAGACTCCTCGTCATGTCCGTGATCATATCCGGGACTCCGAACTACCTTCGGTACATCAAAACACAAAAACTCATAATACCGATCGTCACCAAACTTTAAGCGTGCGGACCCTACGGGTTCGAGAACTATGTAGACATGACCGAGACACGTCTCCGGTCAATAACCAATAGCGTAACCTGGATGCTCATATTGGCTCCCACATATTCTACGAAGATCTTTATCGGTCAAACCGCATAACAAGATACATTGTTCCCTTTTTCATCGGTATGTTACTTGCCCGAGATTCGATCGTCGGTATCTCAATACCTAGTTCAATCTCGTTACCGGCAAGTCTCTTTACTCATTCCGTAATACATCATCCCGCAACTAACTCATTAGTTACAATGCTTGCAAGGCTTATAGTGATGTGTATTACGGAGTGGGCCCAGAGATACCTCTTCGACAATCGGAGTGACAAATCCTAATCTTGATCTATGCCAACTCAACAAGTACCAACGGAGACACCTGTAGAGCACCTTTATAATCACCCAGTTACGTTGTGACGTTTGGCAGCACACAAAGTGTTCCTCCGGTATTTGGGAGTTGCATAATCTCATAGTCATAGGAACATGTATAAGTCATGAAGAAAGCAATAGCAACATACTAAACGATCAAGTGCTAAGCTACCGGAATGGGTCAAGTCAATCACATCATTCTCCTAATGATGTGATCCCGTTTATCAAATGACAACTCATGTCTATGGTTAGGAAACATAACCATATTTGATAAACGAGCTAGTCAAGTAGAGGCATACTAGTGACACTCTGTTTGTCTATGTATTCACACATGTATTATGTTTCCGGTTAATACAATTCTAGCATGAATAATAAACATTTATCATGAAATAAGGAAATAAATAATAACTTTATTGTTGCCCCTAGGGCATATTTCCTTCACCCTTCCCCCTTCTCCTACTCCTACTAGGAAAGGAGTCCTACTCCCGGTGGGAGTAGGATTCCCCCTTTGGCGCGCCCTCCTCCTTGGCCGGCCGCCTCCCCCCTAGCTCCTTTATATACGGGGGCAGGGGGGCACCCCAAGGGACAACAATTGATCATTGATCTCTTAGCTGTGTGCGGTGCCCCCCTCCACCATAATCCACCTCGGTCATATCGTAGCGGTGCTTAGGCGAAGCCCTGCGTCTGTAACTGCATCAACACCATCACCACGCCATCGTGCTGACGAAGCTCTTCCCCGAAGCTCTATTGGATCATGAGTTCGCGGGACGTCACCGGGATGAACATGTGCTGAACGCGGAGGTGTTGTACGTTCGTTACTGAGGATCGGTCGATCGTGAAGATGTACGACTACATCAACCGCGTTGTCATAACGCTTCCGCTTACGGTCTACGAGGGTACGTAGACGACACTCTCCTCTCTCGTTGCTATGCATCACCATGATCTTGCGTGTGCGTAGGAATTTTTTTGAAATTACTACGTTCCCCAACAGTGGCATCAGAGCCAGGTTTATGCGTAGATGTTATATGCACGAGTAGAACACAAGTGAGTTGTGGGCGATACAAGTCATACTGCTTACCAACATGTCATACTTTGGTTCGGCGGTATTGTTGGATGAAGCGGCCCGGACCGACATTACGCGTACGCTTACGCGAGACTAGTTCTACCGACGTGATTTGCACACAGGTGGCTGACGGGTGTCAGTTTCTCCAACTTTAGTTGAACCGAGTGTGACTACGCTCGGTCCTTGAGAAGCTTAAAACAGCACTAACTTGACGAACTATCGTTGTGGTTTTGATGCGTAGGTAAGAACGGTTCTTGCTAAGCCCGTAGCAGCCACGTAAAACTTGCAACAACAAAGTAGAGGACGTCTAACTTGTTTTTGCAGGGCATGTTTTGATGTGATATGGTCAAGACATGATGCTATATTTTATTGTATGAAATGATCATGTTTTGTAACAGAGTTATCGGCAACTGGCAGGAGCCATATGGTTGTCGCTATATTGTATGCAATGCAATCGCCCTATAATTGCTTTACTTTATCACTAAGCGGTAGCGATAGTCGTAGAAGCAATATGTCACGTCCCTAGTTCTGGTATGATCTAGGCTTGCTTGTGCATCATGTTTAAGTTCCAAATGAATTTGAAATGGGGAATGTTTCAAACCCTAGCACCAAAGCAAATTCAAATAGATGCAAATTAAAAATGGAATTTCAATTAACCCAAAATGCTTTTCAAAAATGTCCATGGTCTTTGGGAAATGTTGTAAACAACAACCAGAGGTGATGCACATTTTTGCTAAACATTCTAGATTTTTGAATGAACCCATATGTATTTGAATTGGAGCTGTTTAAAATAATATAAATATTTTGAAGGCTCCAAAAATGTTGGAAATTGGTGAGGGCCTCTGGTATATTATAACCAGTGGTCACAAGGAATCTCAACATTTTTATAATTGTGCTAGTATTTATTTTAAGTCAAAAACAAATGTCAGAAATAGAAAAGAAAACAAAAATGGAGAGATGCTTACCTGGGCCACCTGCGGCCTGGCACTGGCCGGCCCGTTCCTGTTCTGGCCCAGCCCACCAGGGGCAGAGCCGTCTTCCTCCTCTTGCCAGTAGGCAGAGGGGAAGCGGTGCCCGACGCCGTGCACGCCGGCACACAGCCGCCTGCCTGGCTCTTTCTCCTTACGCCAGACGTCGCCACGCGCCGCCCTGTTCCCCTCTCACTCTCCCGTGCCCATTCTCTCCTCTCCCTCGCTCTCTCTCACCACGGCCGAGTGGTGCCGTCGCCGCCGCACGCCAATGCCGCGGCCACCGCCTCCCCCTCGCCCTCTCTTCGAGGCCAGAAGCTCCGCCACGTCGTCCTCCACCTCTTTGTCAAGCCACGCGCCTCGGGAGGCCCTGGAGAGCCGCCTCGCCGCCGTCTTCATCTCCGGTCGCTGGAGATCATCTTCGCCGCCCCGTCGTCTTCGACGCGTCCCTGAGCTCGCCGACCGCCTCGTCCGAACCGCCGTGAGCTTCTACGCCTTTCCCCTCTCTCCGTTTAGCCGCCTGCACGCCGTAGCCCCTTTCCCCGACGTGGCCGAACTCCAGCCGCCGCACTCGTCGTCACCGGCGCCACTCCAGCCACTCCCCGACCGCGCCACCACCACAGTTGGATGCGGACGAGCGTCCGCATCCTGTAGCTGCACTCCGCGCGCCAAATGGCCCCTGTAGGCAAAACCCGCAGCGCCCCGCCGCATTTGGACTCGCCGGCGGCTAAACGCCGGCGACCACTGACCTTTGACCGGCGTGGGTTGACCACAGCCCGGTTTGACCTCCCCCCTCTCTCTCAATGACAGATGGGCCCCGGCGCCCCCTAATTAGTAGTTAGGATTAATTAACCCTCTGTTAATTAACCATGACACTGACGTGTGGCCCCCATACGTCAGATTTGACCTGGCCAGCGCCGTTGACTTGGTGACGCAAGCATGACGTCATGCTGACGCAGTTATTCTTTTTCTGGAATTATTTTAAAACAGGAAATTCCAGAAAATATTCTAAACTTCAAAAATTCATATAAATTCAACCGTAGCTCAGATTGAAATGATTTATATATGAAAAATTATCAGAAAAATGCAATCTATCCATCTGTACCAGTTTCATGCATGATAAACCAAGTTATACCTACTGTATAAGTGAAACAATATAATGGCATTTATAAAGGACTTATTTTGGAGATGCATTTGAATCTTTGGTTCAAATGGACTTCATGCAAATGAATGCTAGTTGCATTAGCTCAGATAACAACACATCTTGATGCCATCTTCATGCATCATATTGTTGCATATGCTTGTGTTTGATTGTCGACACCGTTCCTTCTCGATAGGTCTTTGCTCCGGAGACCGTTCCAGAGTACCTGTCTGTGAAGCAGTGCCTCCCTTGTTGATCTACCAGGCAAGCAAACCCCCCTTGTTCATTCCGATACAATCCCACTCTCTCGCTCCTGCTCTCTTTTATTGCATTAGGACAACAACGATTCAACTGCTACTTTATGCTGTGGTAGTTGAACCCATTCCTCTACATGACCTGTCATTGCCACAGTAAATAGCTGAAACCCACTAGCATGTGTAGGAGTTGATTGAGCCATGTTGTGTTCCTACCATGCCATGCCTACTATTGCTTAGAGTTGTGTCAGGTCTGATTCATTGGGAATGGATTGGAGTGATATGATATGTTCTGATGCTGAGAGTTAAGCGTGTGAACACGATTTGGTAAAGGTAGCGGTGAGAGGCCATGTAGGAGTACATGGTGGGTTGTCTCATTGGGACCGTCCTTAAGAACCGAGTTCTGTGTAAGTTGTCCAATGACTAGCTACTACCACACATTGGGCTCCGGGCGCTCCAAGCTCTCTCGACTTATTAACCAACTTGATCTCTGTCCAGGAGTTGCAACTAGTTTCTGGTGTTTATAGGTAGTGCTATTTTTCTACCGAGTGGCACCCGACAGGGTGGGCTTGGGACAGACTAGGCACACGTGGCCCGGTGTACCGAGTGGCACCCGGTTGGTGGGCTCGGGAACCCTGTACTCATCGTTTGGGGCCATGAGCGACACCCCGGCCGGATCTCCTTGCGGATGGAACCCGAATAGGCGATAAACCTGGACTAGAGTCTTGTGTGGTTAGTTAGGTCGTGGCCGACACCCTCGCCAGGCTTCCGTTTGAAGGTTGCCGAGATACATGACGTGTACATGGTGATAAGTGGTGAGAGCATGTGTGAAGAAGTACACTCCTGCAGGGTTATCATGATCTATTCGAATAGCCGTGTCCTCGGTTATGGACTTCTTGGATGCTTAAGTGGTACATAGACAACTTAAAGTGGATACTCTAAAATGCTCAAGACAAGTGTGAGTGCTATGGATGGCCTTCTCGTAGGGAGACGAGATGAATCCATAGTAGTGTATTGATGTGGTGATTAGTGGACTCGTGTGCGCTGCCTCATCTCAAAGAAGTTTCTCGTTGTCGTAGAACAGGATAGCCACTGAGTCAAAGCTGGCTTGCTGCAACTAAACCCCACATTACCTTCTTGATACAAATGCATATATGATAGGATCTGATGTAAGTCTTGCTGAGTACCTTTGTACTCACGTTTGCTTTATTTATGTTTTGCAGATGAGACATCTGTCTTACTAGTAGTTCCGCTTGGACTTCGACGAGTAGCTTGTTACCTCAGCTACGATCTTGTACCCTTGGGAGGGTCTTGTAGATAGTCAGGCTTCTCAGCCCTTTTCTTTTGTAGTTGTCTATACTCAGACATGTAATGCTTCCGTTGCTTGTATGCTCTGAATGATGGGTCATGTGACCCCTGTTTGTATTTATGCTATGTGGCTCTTTTGAGCCTTTATCTATATGAGTTTGCGTTATGTTGTGATGCCATGTTGTACAGCACATACTTGCATGTTATGCGTACGTGTGACGTGTATTGCTATGTGTGGGATCCGACAATCTAGTTGTTTATCCTTGGCAGTCTCTCTTATGGGGAAATGTAGTCTAGTGCTTCCTTGAGCCATAGTAGTCCGCTACAGCCCGGTTCACCGGAGTCCTGCTAGCCCAGCACTACTGCTCAGGACACTTGACTGGCCGGCATGTGTTTCACTTCGTTCCTGTGTCTGTCCCTTCGGGGAAATGTCACGCGGTGACAACCGGAGTCCTGCCTAGCCTGCTACAGCCCGGGTTCCCCGGAGTCCTGTTAGCCCAGTGCTACAGCCCGGATTCACACGCTGCTGACCGACACGCTCGATGTGAATCATGTATGCATGTTCCCATAGGTTAGTGACGCTTTGGGTTCACGACTAGCCATGTCGGCTCGGGTTCTCTGTCATATGGATGCTAGCGACACAATCATATACGCGAGCCAAAAGGCGCAAACGGTCCCGGGCCATGGTAAGGCGACACCCGTGGGGATACCGTGCGTGAGGCCGCAAAGTGATATGAGGTGTTACATGCTAGATCGGTGTGACTTAGAATCGGGGTCCCGACACAATAGTTGGAGAGATGACAACGATGCTACGATGGAGATCAAGGTGTCGCGCCGGTGATGATGGTGATCATGACGGTGCTTTGGAGATGGAGATCAAAGGCACAAGATGATGATGGCCATATCATATCACTTATATTGATTGCATGTGATGTTTATCCTTTATGCATCTTATTCTACTTTGATTGACGGTAGCATTATAAGATGATTGATTTCTACTACGCAACCTTCTTCTCGTAGACGTTGTTGGGCCTCCAAGTGCAGAGGTTTGTAGGACAGTAGCAAATTTCTCTCAAGTGGATGACCTAAGGTTTATCAATCTGTGGGAGGCGTAGGATGAAGATGGTCTCTCTCAAGCAACCCTGCAACCAAATAACAAAGAGTCTCTTGTGTCCCCAACACACCCAACACAATGGTAAATTGTATAGGTGCACTAGTTCGGCGAAGAGATGGTGATACAAGTGCAATATGGATGGTAGATATAGGTTTTTGTAATATGAAAATATAAAAACACCAAGGTAACTAATGATAAAAGTGAGCACAAACAGTATTGCAATGCGTTGAAACAAGGCCTAGGGTTCAAACTTTCACTAGTGCAAGTTCTCTCAACAATAATAACATAACTGGATCATATAACTATCCCTCAACATGCAACAAAGAGTCACTCCAAAGTCACTAATAGCAGAGAACAAACGAAGAGATTATTGTAGGGTACAAAACCACCTCAAAGTTATTCTTTCGGATCGATCTATTCAAGAGTTCGTACTAGACTAACACCTTAAGACACAAATCAACCAAAACCGTAATGTCACCTAGATACTCCATTGTCACCTCAAGTATCCGTGGGTATGATTATACGATATGCATCACACAATCTCATATTCATCTATTCAACCAACACAAAGTACTTCAAAGAGTGCCCCAAAGTTTCTACCGGAGAGTCAAGAAAAAAACATGTGCCAACCCCTATGCATAAGTTCACGAGGTCACGGAACCCGCAAGTTGATCACCAAAACATACATCAAGTAGATCACATGATATCCCATTGTCACCACAGATAAGCACATGCAAGACATACATCAAGTGTTCTCAAATCCTTAAAGACTCAATCCGATAAGATAACTTCAAATGGAAAACTCAATCCGTTACAAGAGAGTAGAGGGGGAGAAACATCATAAGATCCAACTATAATAGCAAAGCTCGCGATACATCAAGATCGTACCACCTCAAGAACACGAGAGAGATAGAGAGAGAGAGAGAGAGATCAAACACATAGCTACTGGTACATACCCTCAGCCCCGAGGGTGAACTACTCCCTCCTCGTTATGGAGAGCGCCAGGATGATGAAGATGGCCACCAGTGAGGGATCCCCCCTCCGGCAGGGTGCCGGAACAGGGTCCCGATTGGTTTTTGGTGGCTACAAAGGCTTGAGGCAGCGGAACTCCCTATCTAGGTTATTTTCTGGAGGTTTCTGTATTTATAGGAACTTTTGGCATAGGTCTCACGTCAAGAAGGTGCCCGAGTCGTCCACGAGGTAGGCCCACGTGCCGGGGGGGCACCCTCACTATAGCAGAATCGGTTGTACTAGTAACATCATTTCAGGATGATTTGAATCATTTGCACGATAGGTTTAGTATTATTAGTGTAGAAAAACATTCGGTCCCAATACTAGTAACAATCTAACATCATATGCATTTCTGTGAAGCTGCACTTTGAGGAGAATGTGCAAGCTCAACCAGACATCTGTACTTGAATCAATTCTCTATGCAACTAAATAGTTAACATGAGAAGCTCAACCATACTTGTGTACTCCAATGGACCAAGCGAGATGAGAGAAGTAGATATCATTTGCATGTTTCCATCACTAGCCACCCAGAGTTGATACAGCAAAGCATCAACAACTGAGAACACAGCGAAGCTAAGTAGATAGATACTAGAGAAATCACTTGCCTGTGTGCCAGCTTCACCAACAAATCACTACGCAGCTTCGCCAACAAAATCACTACTGCAATAAAAAATGAGTCAGAGGAGACATTGAGAAATCACTGATGTGGCCGGAGGGGCGAGGGCGAGGGCGAGGGCGGTGGCGGTGCGCTGCTGCGGCGTGGCTCCCGGACCGCACGGTGGTGGAGCTCGTCGTGGCTAGGGTTGTTGCGCGGTGACCGGCGTAACTAGATGTGCGTGTCAGGAGAAGGGGGAGGTGGGCAGAGAAGGGGCTGGTGACGGCAGCCTAGTTTAGTTGAGGACTGCGGCGCGACAAGAGGAAATGGAGATAGGGGCTCCTTCCTCCTTGGCTGGCTAGTGGAAGGCTAATCACATTTCAATTCAATTCAGCTGCAAGTACAAGGTGATGTTTTGTTTATGGTATTTGCAAAGCTTTAATCATGGACACTCACAGATAAGCACTACTACCTCCGTTCCTTCCTATATATACAAGTCTTTTAAGAGATTTCACTAGGAAACTATATACGGAGCAAAATGAGTGAATCCACGTTCTAAAGTATGTCTATATTCATCTGTATGTAGTCTTTTAGTGAAACCTCTTAAAAGACTTATATATTTAGGAACTGAAAGTAATTGCAAGTTGTACCCTACTAGCACAGAATGAGAAAACACTACCCACCCAAGACACATATCATTTAAAATCCATCCATTAATAACACATCCAAACATATATAAAGGGTTGATTCTAAACTTTTTGCCACGCCCCTAAGAAATAATCATCAGAAATAAGAGTTGGCTGATAAGTCTTCTACTCATCAGAATGCTCATCAGAAACGCAGAAACGAACCAGCATCTCCAACACATAGGTGACCAGCCGGACCAGCGACGGGAGACGCTGCTGAAGCCAGACACCGTTGCAACCTTTGAGTACATGAACGACAGTATCCTCTAGTAGTGTGCTCAGCATTTTGACTTGGGCTGAGACTGAGACCAGATGCTCCTCCTCGGCAAGCAATACGCCCAAGGCTTCCTTAAAGCACTTACTCAGATGTAAGAGCTTAATTGCTGAGTTCTTCATGACTAGGAGGGCTTCCAGGGCGCCCCGTTCCAGCTTGGCCTCCTGAACCATGAGCTGGGGTAACACATGATGCTCAAGCTTTTGGATTTCCAGCGACAAGCCTGCCACGACCGAGAGGGAATCCAGCTCCGGGCATTTCCAGGACCTCGACTCCTTGATCAGCGGGCGGAGGAGTGCATACGACTCGCGCGCTATGCGCACCGACTCCAGAGAGACAAGATTCACAACCATGTCCTCATTGGAGTGGCCCAGCTCATCGGAGCGGGCCTGCAGGGCTTGGATTTGGGCATGGGAGTGGATTTTGTAGAGCATCTTTTCCTTTTGGCGGCCAAGAAGACTGCAGCAGCAGAAGAGTTGGTTGCTGCTACCTGGTACAGACAGCACAAACAGAGGAGGATTTAATGTCAGCAAGAGACCATACAGCACCAATCCAAGCTTCTACTTAATTAGTTAGGACAGCATATATATATTTGCATTGTGCGACAGACGAATAGTTATTAATATGAAGTGAAAGCAGCAATTCAACCATGTATGTATACTGATAGGCAACTAAACAAAATAAATGAATGCCCAAAACAGAAAAATAATTAACAGAGGGAATATAATATAATTTGGTTCAAAGTACATATCATTCATTGTATTATATATTGTGAGCAAGAAAATTGCATCTCCAGAATTACAACCGACGCTGTGTGTGTTACCAAGCAAACCCTAAACCCAGCTCACCACGACTAGCGCCCAGCTCACCACGCACACCTGCGCCACAAAACCGAAGAGCCAAGCATGAAGGATGAGGCGGAGTGCTGGGTCCATTGAAACACAAATCAAAGTTACGAATGCTACTTTTTCATATTATAGGCAATAATAGTGCTAAGTGTTAGACAATAGTAGGTTCTAGATTAGGAAAAATAGTATTCTTCATTAAGCAATAATAATGAATATAAAAAATGCTAAAGCTAACTATAAGATGCTTGATAATATATTTCTAAGTTACTAGGTAATGTAACTTAAAATGCTAAATCTAACTATTTCCTGATGCAACACTATACAGATTCGTTGCTTAATGCTGGAACTGTATTTTGGAGCTTATAATTGCTTAATGAAGGATTTAAATACTCTACTTGATGTCAGGTGGTTATTAGAATATTGTCTAAAAAATTGCTAGGTCCATATTAGGCAAAACTGTATTATTCACCTGATTATGTGAAGTACTATCCATGATGGAGAAATTGGTTTTTCTTATGCAGAATAGTATTTTTTCCATAACATAGAACTATGTTATGGAATAAGGAATATACCAATATCATTGCCTAATGCATAAATGTGTCTTAACCTGACATAAAAGTAATTTTGCCTAATGAAAAATTATACTAATGCCTAATGTGTACCAATATCATTTCATAATGCTAACTAGTTCTTAGTTCTAGTTTTATTGTGAAAACATGAAACAATATGGAATAGCATGCCATAATTTAATCTGGGATAATGCAGCATGCTCCATATTTGCATAACCATGCAGTTTTTTTGGCTAATGCAGTACATGAGGCACACCCAGATTTGTAACGAAAGGCTAAACTGCCTATTTAGGAGCACAATGTTGCCTAACAAAAATGACACTAAATTGCCTAACAAACACATGAAGCAATAAACACAGTTTATTTGCATAAAAGACGCCTTGGCTGTGCTACCTAGCTAGAAAACTAATACAAACAGTTCGCAATCACCGGCTGAGACACAACACAAGCAAAAAGCACAAAAAGCTATATAAATGCATCCACAATATTACAATTGAAGTAACACCATTACTTCCGTAAAATCTCTGATTCCCAGCTAAAGTAACAAGCTAATCTGAAAGCAATAGTCCAGCGTCAGAAGAACTGTAAGCCTCCAGGGGACCAAAACCACACCTCTGGATTATTTTTCTACAAAAAATGCATCTGCCTACCGAAACAATGACGGAGCAAAAGAATTAACAGGTCCAATCCACTCCCAATTATGCGCAAAAATAGTTGAGTTGTCGCGGGGGAGACAAAGGAAGAACGACGGCGCAATGCTCACCTTAGTGGGGAAGATGGATGCAGAGCACCAGAGGAGGTGGCATCCTCAGAACTGCGACCGTTGATGCCTGATCCACGGAGGGCGCGCGAGCTGGAGTCGTAACCAACGATGCACTACAAAAATAATTATATATTATAAATTAGGCAAAACAAGTGAATAAGCTAGGCAAAATAGTGTTAAGAATTAAGCAACAAACCATGGGTATGCCAAAATAAATGAAACAGACAGCTATCGGCATGGGGTTCAGAGCTGTGGGATACAGATAGTAATAAATGCATCATTGGCAATGGGATGTGTAAACAAAAATTGCAATATAGTTTGAAATTTTCTGATATCAACATCAAAGTAGGCATATGCAGTTTTGCAAAAATAAATAAATAAATATAATCTCCTAGTGTTTTCCATGAGGTCATCAACATTGGTTTCACGCTGCACACATTTGAAAACTGGGAACAGAGGAATTAACCTTAGGAATTGGAAGCATAAATAAATATTAGCTTTGGGAAACAAATACCTTAACAGGGGAATCCCACAAGCAAAAACAGGCAGCGAGGGTGATTGGAAAAAAACACAAGCAAATTCACTTTACAAAGAAACTGTCAATATGAGAAAAATATGATGATGTGAATCTGGTTTACCAATGAAGCTGTCCCAAAAAGTGCCAAAACGTCTGGTATGCTATCTGAAATGATAGCCTTAATTCACTAGGAAACATGCCAAATTTGATACCTTTAGTCAGGCAAGTTTAATGTCACTAGTTAAGAAATTTAATATCACTAATTAAGTAATTTAACATCTTTAGTCAGTCAAGTTATTAGTAATTTGGTAGCAATTATGTGTGTCCAACACCAAAAAGAAAAAGCCAATAACCTCTGTTAGACTATAGCAGAATCGGTTGTACTCATTTCAGGATGATTTGAATCATTTGCACGATAGCTAGGTTTAGTATTAATAGCGTAGAAAAACACTCAGTCCCAATACTTGTAACAATCTAACATCATATGCATTCAAGATGTGAAGCTGCACTTTGAGGAGAATCTCAACCATACTTGTGTACTCCAATGGACCAAGCGAGATGGGAGAAGTAGATATCATTTGCATGCTTCCATCACTAGCCACCCAGAGTTGATACAGCAAAGCATCAGCAACTGAGAACACAGCGAAGCTAAGTAGATACTGGAGAAATCACTTGCCTGTGTGCCAGCTTCACCAACAAATCACTAGGCACCTTCGCCAACAAAATCACTGCTGCAATAAGAACCGAGTCAGAGGACACATTGAGAAATCACTGCTGCAAAAAAACGAGTCAGAGGAGAGGAAACGTTGGTGTTGCACACCAGATGGGGGAGAGCAGTAGACGGGGGTGGGGACGCCTACAGCAGCAGCAGCATCGCACGAAGAAGGCGAGGTATGCTGCCGCCTCTCGCTGGGCGCGGACTGCGGTGTCGGATTGCGTTCTGGGCCAGAGGGAGGCGATGTATGTCTGCGCATAGGGCTGTGGCCGGAGGGTGCGCTGCTGTGGCGTGGCTCCCGGACCGCACGGTGGTGGAGCTCGTCGTGGCTAGGGTTGTTGCGCGGCGACCGGCGCAACTAGATCTGACGCAGTCCTCAACTAGATCTGCGTGTCAGGAGAAGGGGGAGGTGGGCGGAGAAGGGGCTGGTGACGGCAAGGTGGAGCAGCCTAGTTTAGTTGAGGACTGCGGCGCGGCTCCCGAACCGCACGGTGGTGGAGCTCGTCGTGGCTAGGATTGTTGCGCGGCGATCGACGCAACTAGATCTGCGTGTCAGGAAAAGGAGGAGGTGGGCGAAGAAGGAGCTGGTGACAGCAAGGTGGAGCAACCTAGTTTAGTTGAGGACTGCGGCGCGACAAGAGGAAATGGAGATATGGAGGATGGAATGGTGGCGCACGGTGGGCTCCTTCCTCCTTGGCAGGCTAGTGGAAGGCTAATCACATTTCAATTCAATTCAGCTTCAAGTACAAGGTAACGTTTTGTTTATGGTATTTGCAAAGCTTTAATCATGGACACTCACAGATCCCTCCGTCCCCAAATTTATAAGTCTTCTAAGAGATTTCACTAGTAGAAAACTACTCCCTCCGTTCTAAAATAAATGACTCAACTTTGTACTAAATTTAATATTAAGTTGAGTCATTTATTATGGAACAGAGGAAGTACATACAGAGCAAAATGAATGAATCCATCCACGTTCTAAAGTATGTCTATATTCATCGGTATGTAGTCTTTTAGTAAAACCTCTTAAAAGACTTATATTTGGGATTTCTTTTCTAACATACTATATTCTTTTGGCATATATTCCCCCAAAAGGGCGAATACCTCCATGTGACTGTACAGTAAAACACAGAAGGGATGTTTCTCAAAAAAAAACTGAAAGTAATTGCAAGTTGTACCCGACTAGCACAGAATGAGAAAACACTACCCAAGATACATATCATTTAAAATCCATTAATAACACATCCAAACATAAAGGGTTGATTCTAAACTGTTTGCCACGCCCCTAAGAAATACTCATCACAAGAGCCTCGAGCTGGCTGATAAGTCTACTCATCAGAATACTCATCAGGATCACAGAAAAGAACCGGGGTCTCCAACACTTTGGTGACCAGCTTGACCAGCAACGGGACACGCTTCTCAAGCAAGACAATGTTACCATTACCTTTGAGTACACCATCAGCAGTATCCTTTAGCATTTCGCTCAGCTTTTTGACTTGGCCTGAGACCTGATCCTCCTCGAAAAGCAATACGCCCAAGGCTACGATAAAGCGCTTCCTGAGATTTAAGAGCATAATTGTTGAGTCTTTCATGAGGAGGAGGGCTTGCAGGGCGCCCCGTTCCAGCTTGGCCTCCTGAACCTTGAGCCGGGGTAACACATCATGCTCAAGCATCTGGATTTCCAGCGACAAGGCTGCCACGACCGAGAGGTTTTCCAGCTCCGAGCATGACCAGAACATCGACTCCATGATCAGCGGGCGGAGGAGTGCATACGACTCGCTCGCTATGCGCACCGACTCCAGAGAGACAAGATTCACAAGCATGAAGTCTTTGGAGTGGCCCAGCTCATCGGTGCGGGCCTGCAGGGCTTGGATTTCGGCATGGGAGTGGATTTTGTAGAGCATCTTTTCCTTTTGGCGGCGAAGAAGACTGCAGCAGCAGAACAGTTGGTTGCTGCTACCTGGTTCAGACAGCACAAACAGAGGAGGATTTAATGTCAGGAAGAGACCATACAGCACCAATCCAAAGCTTCTACTTAATTAGTTAGGACAGCAGCAAATTTGCATTGTGGGACAGAATAGTTATTAATATGAAGTGAAAGCAATCCAGCCATGTATTTATACTGATAGGCAACTAAACAAAATGAATGAATACACTCAATCACCCAAAACAGAAAAATAATTAACAGAGGGAATATATATAATTTGGTTCAAAGTAGATAGAGATCCCATCATTCATTGTATTATTGTGAGCAAGAAAATTGCATCTATCTCCAGAATTAATGCCTCACCATCAAAGGAAACAATAAACTAAACAGCAGGGAAATAAAAAAAATTGCATCCCATGTGCAAGGGCATAGTGAGCACAGAAAACCAAACCAGCATTTACAAACGATAATAAATAAACCCAAACGATAACCAAATACCTATCCAAACAAGAGAGCTGGAAAGCAGCACATATGACTACAACATTAATCAGCAGCTGCAGGTTAAGTGCTGCCAGTGCATAAATATTTTAGGATCCCAAATATTAATTGTTACCTATCCAAACAGAGCAAGAACATGAATATGCAACAAATCTACTAGGCTCAAACACAGTTGATAAAACAAAAAATTTAACATTCTGGCATAAACTGAAATCGAACAACATAGCATGAATTCCATCCAAATTAATATTCGTTTTCTAGCTTTGATTTTGTTGTTTTTCGTCCTAATTCGAAATTTCCCCACCAAAAAAAGCCCCAATTTTTTTTTGTGTGATTTGTTGGCATGATGAAGTTTTGTTGATTTTGATCCATGGATTTGCTTGCTTGGTTTCCCCAAGTTTGCCCATCTTTCATCCACAAAATCCCTCGGATTTTGCCCCCGAAATCATCAATTTCCGCCCAAAATCGCGACAGGCACAGTTGAAGAATTCATACACCATTTGAGAAACCAAAATCTGACCACAACCAACCAAGCAAACCCTAACTAAAACGTCAGATTGATTCCTTATTACGGATAATCGAACCCTACAAACAAACAAACCCTAACTAATTAAATCCTAGTATCCTAGTCATACGAATGAATACTCAAAGCCAGGCAGGAAAGGATACAAGACGGCGCTGGCTGGATCCGAGACCTATGAACCCTAAGCGCCTCACCTACCAACCACAATCACAATCGGAACGAGCAACTCCGGAGGGAGACCTAGGAACCAGCGCCTACCAACCAATCGGGACGAACTCCAAGCTGATCGGGATCGGGATGTCCAAGTGCTCACCTCCCTCCGTTCGATCTGGAGAGGACGAGGCGTCGGGTGATATCCGTGAGAGGAATTGGGTCGACAGACAGGGGGTTGCGGGGAACGGCGGCGAGGCGAGGCGATGCCATGGAGTGCGGGCGGCTTTTATATTTATAGGAGGGAGGGGCAAGAGGGGTTATCAAGAGGGGTAAAAGCACAGAGCCGTGCCTGGCCCGTTTAACCCAGGCCGTGCGGTGCCGGCCCATTTGGCCAGGTTTGGTATCCGCCTCGCATTATTTGATTTTTACCTTACCAATTTATTCCGGTGACTTCAAAGATCGGGTTAGGGTTACGGTTATGGCAGCAAAAAGCTCAGCGTCGGCAAGCACGTCCGGGGCTGACCCCGCTGCTGAGATTGAGAGGATGATGGCGGAACTAGGGCTGCGCGAAGAGGACCTTGATGATGTGATCTATGACGAGAAGGAGGCACCGCCTGATTCAGCCATGTGGATCGCTGTGGTACGTGTGCATATCTAGAAATCTTATAGGCAGTATTGGTTCTTTAAGAATATGCGCGCAGCGTGGGATCTGGCCCAGGATTGCAAGTTCCGTCCTCTGGAGGATAATCTCTATACGGTGCACTTCTTCTGTTTGGGAGATTGGGAACGGGTCATTCAGGATGGCCCTTGGAATTTTCGTGGGAATGCAGTCATCCTTGCACCGTATGACGGTATCACACAACCCTCAATGGTTCCGCTGGATACACTTAACATCTGGATTCAGATCCATGATGACCCAGACAAATATGCACACCTGGTGGATGCCCTCGCTAGTAGGGTAGGAGAAGTTCTTTTTTCAGAAAAGCTTTCTCAAGATTTCGCGGGTAACTTCTACCGCGTATGGGTAAGAATCAATGTCTTGAAACCTTTAAAGAATGCAGTCACAATGGTGAGGGATGGCACACGACAGATCTACAGAGTTCGCTATGAAAAGCTGCCGGACTGGTGCGCAGTTTGTGGGCATCTTGGCCATGTCTACAAGGAACACGGCAATGGGATTCACTCACCGTCAGCAATGTACTTTAAAGATCTCCGCGCTTCTTGGGCGATGAGGACTGGCTCTGGCCCTGGAGGGGGTCGGGGTCGTCGGGAAGGCAGAGGTGCCCGAGGTGGACGGTCGGCAGCAAGAGGAACTGGGCAGTCCATGTCGATGGATATGGAAGTTGTGAACAATGAACACACAGCTGTGGAGGTGGATACAGATATGGCTGAAACTAATAGGAAGAGAGTTCGAAGGGAAGATACTGGCCAAGGAAGCGGTATCCAGCAGCAGCTCAAATTTTTTGACAATCCCCTGGCGATAGTGCCATCTGCCTCAAATACCATGAGTCCCCCCCCCCCCAAGGGGGATCCAAAAAGAGTCAAAGCTTCAGAAGAAAGTGAAGGTAGCAATGCAGTAGCTAAACAAAGTGAGGCGGGCCCCTACGAGGGGCGCTGCCGGGACCAATGAGTATCCTTGAGGGAGTCCTGGATTAGGGGGTGTTCGGGTAGCCGGACTATACCTTCGCCGGACTCCTGGACTATGAAGATACAAGATTGAAGGCTTCGTCCCGTGTCCGGATGGGACTTTCCTTGGCGTGGAAGGCAAGCTTGGCGATGCGGATATTCAAGATCTCCTACCATTGTAACCGACTCTGTGTAACCCTAACCCTATCCGGTGTCTATATAAACCGGAGGGTTGTAGTCCGTAGGACATCAACTCCATACACAACAATCATACCATAGGCTAGCTTCTAGGGTTTAGCCTCCTTGATCTCGTGGTAGATCTACTCTTGTACTACCCATATCATCAATATTAATCAAGCAGGAGTAGGGTATTACCTCCATCGAGAGGGCCCAAACCTGGGTAAAAACATCGTGTCCCTTGTCTCCTGTTACCATCCGGCCTTGACGCACAGTTCGGGACCCCCTACCCGAGATCCGCCGGTTTTGACACTGACATTGGTGCTTTCATTGAGAGTTCCTCTGTGTCGTCGCCTTTAGGCCCGATGGCTCCCTTGATCATCAACAACGATGAGGTCCAGGGTGAGACTTTTCTCCCCGGACAGATCTTCGTCTTCGGCGGCTTCGCACTTCGGGCCAATTCGCTTTGCCACCTGGAGCAGATCAAAAGCTACGCCCCTGGCCATCAAGTCAGATTTGGAAGCCTAAACTACGCGGCAGACATCCGTGGAGATTAGATCTTCGACGGATTCGAGCCACAGCCAAGCGCGCCGCACTATCTCGAGGGGCATGATCTAGCTCTGCCTTCGAACAGTGTCCTGGAGGCCGCACATGCACCGGTTCCGACCCTTAACTCGGAGCCTATTGCGCCAATCGAGGATGAGCGGTTGGACATCACCTCGGGGGCTGCGGTCTCAAAGGCGATCGAGCCGAACGGCAGCCCCGCACTCTGCATGACCCGTGACTCCGAGGATCCGGACTCCTCCCCGGACTCCGAACCCCCCGCGCCCCTGCCGATTGAATCCGATTGGGCGCCAATAATGGAGTTCACCGCTGCGGACATCTTTCAGCATTCGCCTTTTGGCAACATCCTGAATTCTCTCAAGTCTCTCTCTTTATCAGGAGAGCCCTGGCCGGACTACGGCCAGCGAGGATGGGATACGGACGATGAAGAAATTCAAAGCCCACCCACCACCCACTTTGTAGCCACTGTCGACGATCTAACCGACATGCTTGACTTCGGCTCCGAAGACATCGACGGTATGGACGACGATGTAGGAGACGAACAGGAACCAGCACCTGTAGGGCGCTGGAAGGCCACCTCGTCATATGACATATATATGGTGGATACTCCAAAGGATGGAGATGGCGATGCAACAGCGGGGGATGACACCTCCAAGAAGCAGCCAAAGCGCCGGCGTTAGCGGCGCCGCTCTAAATCCCGCCAAAGTAAAAACGGTGATTCCGGCACGGGAGACAATACTACCCCGGATAGTGCCGAAGAACACCCCCTCCAGCGAGATTCGGCACAGGAAGATGGAGAAGCCAGCCCTCACGAGAGAGCGGTAGACCGAGAGGTTGAGGATGATAATTATATGCCTCCCTCCGAAGACGAGGCAAGCCTCGACGACGACGAATTCATCGTACCATCAGACCCCGCCGAACAAGAGCGTTTCAAACGCAGGCTTTTAGCCACAGCAAGCAGCCTCAAGAAAAAGCAGCAACAGCTTAGAGCTGACCAAGATTTGCTAGCTGATAGATGGACTGAAGTCCTTGCGGCCGAAGATTATGAACTCGAACGCCCCTCCAAGAGTTACCCAAAGCGCAGGCCGCTACCCAGATCAGAGGAGGAAGCACCTACATGAAGGAAATATGCCCTAGAGGCAATAATAAAGTTATTATTTATTTCCTTATATCATGATAAATGTTTATTATTCATGCTGGAATTGTATTAACCAGAAACATAATACATGTGTGAATACATAGACAAACAGAGTGTCACTAGTATGCCTCTACTTGACTAGCTCGTTAATCAAAGATGGTTATGTTTCCTAACCATGAACAAAGAGTTGTTATTTGATTAACGAGGTCACATCATTAGTTGAATGATCTGATTGACATGACCCATTCCATTAGCTTAGCACCCGATCGTTTAGTATGTTGCTATCGCTTTCTTCATGACTTATACATGTTCCTATGACTATGAGATTATGCAACTCCCGTTTGCCGGAGGAACACTTTGGGTGCTACCAAACGTCACAACGTAACTGGGTGATTATAAAGGAGCATTACAGGTGTCTCCAAAGGTAGATGTTGGGTTAGCATATTTCGAGATTAGGATTTGTCACTCCGATTGTCGGAGAGGTATCTCTGGGCCCTCTCGGTAATGCACATCACATAAGCCTTGCAAGCATTGCAACTAATGAGTTAGTTGCGAGATGATGTATTACGGAACGAGTAAAGAGACTTGCCGGTAACGAGATTGAACTAGGTATTGGAATACCGACGATCGAATCTCGGGCAAGTAACATACCGATGACAAAGGGAACAACGTATGTTGTTATGCGGTCTGACCGATAAAGATCTTCGTAGAATATGTAGGAGCCAATATGGGCATCCAGGTCCCGCTATTGGTTATTGACCGGAGACGTGTCTCGGTCATGTCTACATTGTTCTCGAACCCATAGGGTCCGCACGCTTAAGGTTACGATGACAGTTATATTATGAGTTTATGTATTTTGATGTACCGAAGGTTGTTCGGAGTCCCGGATATGATCACGGACATGACGAGGAGTCTCGAAATGGTCGAGACATAAAGATTGATATATTGGAAGCCTATGTTTGGATATCGAAAGTGTTCCAGGTGAAATCGGGATTTTACCGTAGTACCGGGAGGTTACCGGAACCCCCGGGAACCATATGGGCCTTAGTGGACTTCAGTGGAAAGGAGAAAGGGGCAGCCCAAGGTAGGCTGCGCGCCTCCCCCTTCCCCTAGTCCTATTAGGACTAGGAGAGGTGGCCGGCCCCCTCTCTCTCTTCCCCCCCCAGGAATCCTATTCCAACTAGGATTGGGGGGAATCCTACTCCCGGAGGGAGTAGGACTCTCCTGGCGCGCCCCTTGTGGCCGGCCAGCCTCCCCCCTCTTGGTCCTTTATATACTGAGGTAGAGGCACCCTAGAACACACAAGTTGATCCACGTGATCTATTCCTTAGCCGTGTGCGGTGCCCCCAGCCACCATATTCCTCGATAATACTGTAGCGGAGTTTAGGCGAAGCCCTGCTGCTGTAGTAGCATCAAGATCGTCACCACGCGTCGTGCTGACGGAACTCTTCCCCGACACTTTGCTGGATCGGAGTCCGGGGATCGTCATCGAGCTGAACGTGTGCTCGAACTCGGAGGTGTCGTAGTTTCGGTACTTGATCGGTTGGATCGTGAAGACGTACGACTACTTCCTCTACGTTGTGTCAACGCTTCCGCAGTCGGTCTGCGTGGGTACGTAGACAACACTCTCCCCTCTCGTTGCTATGCATCACATGATCTTGCGTGTGCGTAGGAATTTTTTGAAATTACTACGAAACCCAACAGTGGTATCAGAGCCTAGGTTATTTATGTTGATGTTATATGCACGAGTAGAACACAAGTGAGTTGTGGGCGATATAAGTCATACTGCCTACCAGCATGTCATACTTTGGTTCGGCGGCATTGTTGGACGAGACGACCCGGACCAACATTACGCGTACGCTTACGCGAGACCGGTTCCCCCGACGTGCTTTGCACATAGGTGGCTTGCGGGCGACTGTCTCTCCAACTTTAGTTGAACCGAGTATGGCTACGCCCGGTCCTTGCGAAGGTTAAAACGGAGTCTATTTGACAAACTATCGTTGTGGTTTTGATGCGTAGGTGAGATTGGTTCTTGCTTAAGCCCGTAGCAGCCACGTAAAACTTGCAACAACAAAGTAGAGGACGTCTAACTTGTTTTTGCAGGGCATGTTGTGATGTGATATGGTCAAGGCATGATGCTAAATTTTATTGTATGAGATGATCATGTTTTGTAACCGAGTTATCGGCAACTGGCAGGAGCCATATGGTTGTCGCTTTATTGTATGCAATGCAATCGCGATGTAATGCTTTACTTTATTACTAAACGGTAGTGATAGTCGTGGAAGCATAAGATTGGCGAGACGACAACGATGCTACGATGGAGATCAAGGTGTCGCGCCGGTGACGATGGTGATCATGACGGTGCTTCGGAGATGGAGATCACAAGCACAAGATGATGATGGCCATATCATATCACTTATATTGATTGCATGTGATGTTTATCTTTTATGCATCTTATCTTGCTTTGATTGACGGTAGCATTATAAGATGATCTCTCACTAAATTATCAAGAAGTGTTCTCCCTGAGTATGCACCGTTGCGAAAGTTCTTCGTGCTGAGACACCACGTGATGATCGGGTGTGATAGGTTCTACGTTCAAATACAACGGGTGCAAAACAGTTGCACACGCGGAATACTCAGGTTATACTTGACGAGCCAAGCATATACAGATATGGCCTCGGAACACGGAGACCGAAAGGTCGAGCGTGAATCATATAGTAGATATGATCAACATAAGATGTTCACCATGAAACTACTCCATCTCACGTGATGATCGGACATGGTTTAGTTGATTTGGATCACCGATCACTTAGAGGATTAGAGGGATGTCTATCTAAGTGGGAGTTCTTAAGTAATATGATTAATTGAACTTAAATTTATCATGAACTTAGTACCTGATAGTATCTTGCTTGTTTATGTGATTGTAGATAGATGGCTCGTGCTGTTGTTCCGTTGAATTTTAATGCGTTCCTTGAGAAAGCAAAGTTGAAAGATGATGGTAGCAATTACACGGACTGGGTCCGTAACTTGAGGATTATCCTCATTGCTGCACAGAAGAATTACGTCCTGGAAGCACCGCTGGGTGCCAGGCCTGCTGCTGGAGCAACGCCAGATGTTATGAACGTCTGGCAGAGCAAAGCTGATGACTACTCGATAGTTCAGTGTGCCATGCTTTACGGCTTAGAATCGGGACTTCAACGACGTTTTGAACGTCATGGAGCATATGAGATGTTCCAGGAGTTGAAGTTAATATTTCAAGCAAATGCCCGGATTGAGAGATATGAAGTCTCCAATAAGTTCTATAGCTGCAAGATGGAGGAGAACAGTTCTGTCAGTGAGCATATACTCAAAATTTGGGTATAATAATCACTTGATTCAATTGGGAGTTAATCTTCCAGATGATTGCGTCATTGACAGAATTCTTCAATCACTGCCACCAAGCTACAAGAGCTTCGTGATGAACTATAATATGCAAGGGATGAACAAGACTATTCCCGAGCTCTTCGCGATGCTGAAAGCTGCGGAGGTAGAAATCAAGAAGGAGCATCAAGTGTTGATGGTCAACAAGACCACTAGTTTCAAGAAAAAGGGCAAAGGAAAGAAGAAGGGGAACTTCAAGAAGAACGGCAAGCCAGTTGCTGCTCAAGAGAAGAAACCCAAGTCTGGACCTAAGCCTGAAACTGAGTGCTTCTACTGCAAGCAGACTGGTCACTGGAAGCGGAACTGCCCCAAGTATTTGGCGGATAAGAAGGATGGCAAGGTGAACAAAGGTATATGTGATATACATGTTATTGATGTGTACCTTACTAATGCTCGCAGTAGCACCTGGGTATTTGATACTGGTTCTGTTGCTAATATTTGCAACTCAAAACAGGGACTACGGATTAAGCGAAGATTGGCTAAGGACGAGGTGACGATGCGCGTGGGAAATGGTTCCAAAGTCGATGTGATCGCGGTCGGCACGCTACCTCTACATCTACCTTCGGGATTAGTATTAGACCTAAATAATTGTTATTTGGTGCCAGCGTTGAGCATGAACATTATATCTGGATCTTGTTTGATGCGAGACGGTTATTCATTTAAATCAGAGAATAATGGTTGTTCTATTTATATGAGTAATATCTTTTATGGTCATGCACCCTTGAAGAGTGGTCTATTTTTGATGAATCTCGATAGTAGTGATACACATATTCATAATGTTGAAGCCAAAAGATGCAGAGTTGATAATGATACTGCAACTTATTTGTGGCACTGCCGTTTAGGTCATATCGGTGTAAAGCGCATGAAGAAACTCCATACTGATGGACTTTTGGAACCACTTGATTATGAATCACTTGGTACTTGCGAACCGTGCCTCATGGGCAAGATGACTAAAACACCGTTCTCCGGTACTATGGAGAGAGCAACAGATTTTGTTGGAAATCATACATACAGATGTATGTGGTCCGATGAATGTTGAGGCTCGTGGCGGATATCGTTATTTTCTCACCTTCACAGATGATTTAAGCAGATATGGGTATATCTACTTAATGAAACATAAGTCTGAAACATTTGAAAAGTTCAAAGAATTTCAGAGTGAAGTTGAAAATCATCGTAACAAGAAAATAAAGTTTCTACGATCTGATCGTGGAGGAGAATATTTGAGTTACGAGTTTGGTGTACATTTGAAAAATTGTGGAATAGTTTCGCAACTCACGCCACCCGGAACACCACAGCGTAATGGTGTGTCCGAACGTCGTAATCGTACTTTACTAGATATGGTGCGATCTATGATGTCTCTTACTGATTTACCGCTATCGTTTTGGGGATACGCTCTAGAGACGGCCACATTCACGTTAAATAGGGCACCATCAAAATCCGTTGAGACGACGCCTTATGAACTGTGGTTTGGCAAGAAACCAAAGTTGTCGTTTCTAAAAGTTTGGGGCTGCGATGCTTATGTGAAAAAGCTTCAACCTGATAAGCTCGAACCCAAATCGGAGAAATGTGTCTTCATAGGATATCCAAAGGAAACTATTGGATACACCTTCTATCACAGATCCGAAGGCAAGACTTTTGTTGCTAAATTCGGAAACTTTCTAGAGAAGGAGTTTCTCTCGAAAGAAGTGAGTGGGAGGAAAGTAGAACTTGACGAGGTAACTGTACCTGCTCCCTTATTGGAAAGTAGTACATCACAGAAAACTGTTTCTGTGACACCTACACCAGTTAGTGAGGAAGCTAATGATAATGATCATGAAACTTCAGAACAAGATACTACTGAACCTCGTAGATCAACCAGATAAGATCCGCGCCAGAGTGGTACGGTAATCCCGTTCTGGAAGTCATGATGCTAGATCATGATGAACCTACGAACTATGAAGAAGCAATGGTGAGCCCAGATTCCGCAAAGTGGCTTGAAGCCATGAAATCTGAGATGGGATCCATGTATGAGAACAAAGTATGGACTTTGGTTGACTTGCCCGATGATCGGCAAGCAATTGAGAATAAATGGATCTTCAAGAAGAAGACTGACGCTGATGGTAATGTTACTGTCTACAAAGCTCGACTTGTCGCAAAAGGTTTTCGACAAGTTCAAGGGATTGACTACGATGAGACCTTCTCACCCGTAGCGATGCTTAAGTCTGTCCGAATCATGTTAGCAATTGCCGCATTTTATGATTATGAAATTTGGCAGATGGATGTCAAAACTGCATTCCTGAATGGATTTCTGGAAGAAGAGTTGTATATGATGCAACCAGAAGGTTTTGTCGATCCAAAGGGAGCTAACAAAGTGTGCAAGCTCCAGCGATCCATTTATGGACTGGTGCAAGCCTCTCGGAGTTGGAATAAACGTTTTGATAGTGTGATCAAAGCATTTGGTTTTATACAGACTTTTGGAGAAGCCTGTATTTACAAGAAAGTGAGTGGGAGCTCTGTAGCATTTCTGATATTATATGTGGATGACATATTATTAATTGGAAATGATATAGAATTTCTGGATAGCATAAAGGGATACTTGAATAAGAGTTTTTCAATGAAAGACCTCGGTGAAGCTGCTTACATATTAGGCATTAAGATCTATAGAGATAGATCAAACGCTTAATTGGACTTTCACAAACACATACCTTGACAAAGTTTTGAAGAAGTTCAAAATGGATCAAGCAAAGAAAGGGTTCTTGCCTGTGTTACAAGGTGTGAAGTTGAGTAAGACTCAATGCCCGACCACTGCAGAAGATAGAGAGAATATGAAAGATGTTCCCTATGCATCAGCCATAGGATCTATCATGTATGCAATGCTGTGTACCAGACCTGATGTGTGCCTTGCTATAAGTCTAGCAGGGAGGTACCAAAGTAATCCAGGAGTGGATCACTGGACAGCGGTCAAGAACATCCTGAAATACCTGAAAAGGACTAAGGATATGTTTCTCATATATGGAGGTGAAAAAGAGCTCATCGTAAATGGTTACGTTGATGCAAGCTTTGACACTGATCCGGATGATTCTAAATCGCAAACCAGATACGTATTTACATTAAACGGTGGAGCTGTCAGTTGGTGCAGTTCTAAACAAAGCGTTGTGGTAGGATCTACATGTGAAGCGGAGTACATAGCTGCTTCGGAAGCAGCAAACAAAGGAGTCTGGATGAAGGAGTTCATATCCGATCTAGGTGTCATACCTAGTGCATCGGGTCCAATGAAAATCTTTTGTGACAATACTGGTGCAATTTCCTTGGCAAAGGAATCCAGATTTCACAAGACAACCAAGAAAATCAAGAGACACTTCAATTCCATCCGGGATCTAGTCCAGGTGGGAGACATAGAAATTTGCAAGATACATACGGATCTGAATGTTGCAGACCCGTTGACTAAGCCTCTTCCACGAGCAAAACATGATCAGCACCAAGGCTCCATGGGTGTTAGAATCATTACTGTGTAATCTAGATTATTGACTCTAGTGCAAGTGGGAGACTGAAGGAAATATGCCCTAGAGGCAATAATAAAGTTATTATTTATTTCCTTATATCATGATAAATGTTTATTATTCATGCTAGAACTGTATTAACCGGAAACATAATACATGTGTGAATACATAGACAAACAAGAGTGTCACTAGTATGCCTCTACTAGACTAGCTCATTAATCAAAGATGGTTATGTTTCCTAACCATAGACAAAGGAGTTGTTATTTGATTAACGAGGTCACATCATTAGTTGAATGATCTGATTGACATGACCCATTCCATTAGCTTAGCACCCGATCGTTTAGTATGTTGCTATTGCTTTCTTCATGACTTATACATGTTCCTATGACTATGAGATTATGCAACTCCCGTTTACCGGAGGAACACTTTGGGTGCTACCAAACGTCACAACATAACTGGGTGATTATAAAGGAGCATTACAGGTGTCTCCAAAGGTAGATGTTGGGTTGGCGTATTTCGAGATTAGGATTTGTCACTCCGATTGTCAGAGAGGTATCTCTGGGCCCTCTCGGTAAATGCACATCACATAAGCCTTGCAAGCATTGCAACTAATGAGTTGGTTGCGGGATGATGTATTACAGAACGAGTAAAGAGACTTGCCGGTAACGAGATTGAACTAGGTATTGGATACCGACGATCGAATCTCGGGCAAGTAACATACCGATGACAAAGGGAACAACGTATGTTGTTATGCGGTCTGACCGATAAAGATCTTCGTAGATATGTAGGAGCCAATATGGGCATCCAGGTTCCGCTATTGGTTATTGACCGGAGACGTGTCTCGTCATGTCTACATTGTTCTCGAACCCGTAGGGTCCGCACGCTTTAAGGTTACGATGACAGTTATATTATGAGTTTATATATTTTGATGTACGAAGGTTGTTCGGAGTCCCGGATGTGATCACGGACATGACGAGGAGTCTCGAAATGGTCGAGACGTAAAGATTGATATATTGGAAGCCTATGTTTGGAATACGGAAGTGTTCCGGGTGAAATCGGGATTTTACCGAGTACCGGGAGGTTACCGGAACCCCCCCCCCGGGAACCATATGGGCCTTAGTGGGCTTTAGTGGAAAGGAGAAGGGCAGCCCTACATGGGCTGCGCGCCTCCTCCTTCCCCTAGTCCTATTAGGACTAGGAGAGGTGGCCGGCCCCCTCTCTCTCTTTTCCCCCCCCGAGGAATCCTATTCCAACTAGGATTGGGGAGGGGGAATCCTACTCCCGGAGGGAGTAGGACTCTCCTGGCGCGCCCCTTGTGGCCGGCCAGCCTCCCCCCTTTTGGTCCTTTATATACTAAGGTAGAGGCACCCTAGAACACACAAGTTGATCCACGTGATCTATTCCTTAGCCGTGTGCGGTGCCCCCAGCCACCATATTCCTCGATAATACTGTAGCGGAGTTTAGGCGAAGCCCTGCTGCTGTAGTGCATCAAGATCGTCACCACGCCGTCGTGCTGATGAAACTCTTCCCCGACACTTTGCTGGATCGGAGTCCGGGGATCGTCATCGAGCTGAACGTTTGCTCGAACTCGGAGGTGTTGTAGTTTCGGTGCTTGATCGGTCGGATCGTGAAGACGTACGACTACTTCCTCTACGTTGTGTCAACGCTTCCGCAGTCGGTCTGCGTGGGTACGTAGACAACACTCTCCCCTCTTGTTGCTATGCATCACATGATCTTGCGTGTGCATAGGAAATTTTTTGAAATTACTATGAAACCCAACACTACATCATTAGCGCATGACATGGCAGACCGGCCACCTCACGGCCGCGACAGAGAAGCCTCTCGGCCCTCCACCCAAGCCATGCCCCGACACCGCTCAACCAAGGCACGGGAAAATGCGCCAGACCTGCGAGTCGTACTGGAGGATAAGGCAACACAAACAAGATCGATCTACGGATCACGCAGGCGCCCTACGGCACGTGACGATGATCTTCACTTCGGATACAACAAATCCGGCCGGGCCGAACACAACAGACATAGCTCTTCCGAGCTGTGTCGTGATATAGCCCAGTACAGAGGCGCCGCACACCCGCTATGCTTCACAGATGAAGTAATGGATCATAAAATCCCAGAGGGTTTCAAACCCGTAAACATCGAATCATACGATGGCACAACAGATCCGGCGGTATGGATCGAGGATTATCTCCTTCACATCCACATGGCACGTGGCGACGATCTACACACCATCAAATACCTCCCGCTCAAACTTAAAGGACCGGCTCGGCATTGGCTTAACAGCTTGCCAGCAGACTCAATCGGTTCTTGGGAGGACCTGGAAGCCGCATTCCTCGACAACTTCCAGGGCACTTACGTGCGACCACCGGATGCCGACGACTTAAGCCACATAATTCAGCAGCCAGAGGAATAGGCCAGGCAATTCTGGACACGGTTCCTAACAAAGAAAAACTAGATAGTCGACTGTCCGGACGCAGAGGCCCTGGCAGCCTTCAAGCATAACATCCGCGACGAGTGGCTTGCCTGGCACCTGGGACAGGAAAAGCCAAAATCTATGGCAGCCCTCACGACACTCATGACCCGCTTTTGCGCGGGAGAAGACAGCTGGCTAGCTCACAGTAACAACTTATCAAAGAACCCTGGTAATTCGGATACCAAGGATAAAAGTGGCAGGACACGTCGGAATAAGCAAAAACGCCGCATTAACAGCGACAGCAATGAAGACACGGCAATCAATGCCGGATTCAGAGGCTATAAATCCGGTCAGCGGAAAAAGCCATTCAAAAAGAATACTCAGGGCCCGTCTAGTTTGGACCGAATACTCGACCGCTTGTGCCAGATACATGGCACCCCCGAAAGGCCAGCCAATCACACTAACAGGGATCGTTGGGTGTTCAAGCAGGCAAGCAAGTTAAGAGCCGAAAACAAAGACAAGGGGCTGCACAGCGATGACGAGGAGGAGCCCAGGCTGCCAAACAACAATGGACAGAAGGGCTTTCCCCCACAAGTGCGGACGGTGAACATGATATACGCAACCCACATTCCCAAGAGGGAGCGGAAGCGTGCGCTACGGGACGTATACGCGATGGAGCCAGTCGCCCCAAAGTTCAACCCATGGTCCTCCTGCCCGATCACTTTTGATCGAAGGGACCATCCCACTAGCATCCGTCATGGCGGCTTCGCCGCATTGGTTCTCGACCCAATCATCGACGGATTTCATCTCACAAGAGTCCTCATGGACGGCGGCAATAGCCTGAACCTGCTTTACCAGGATACAGTGCGGAAAATGGGCATAGATCCCTCAAGGATTAAGCCCACAAAAACGACCTTTAAAGGCGTTATACCAGGTGTAGAAGCCAACTGTACAGGCTCAGTAACACTTGACGTGGTCTTCGGATCCCCGGACAATTTCCGAAGCGAAGAGTTAATCTTTGATATAGTCCCGTTTCGCAGTGGCTATCACGCCCTGCTCGGACGAACCGCATTCGGAAAGTTCAATGCGGTGCCGCACTACGCATATCTCAAGCTCAAGATGCCAGGCCCTCGAGGAGTAATCACGGTCAACGGAAACACCGAACGCTCCCTCCGTACAGAGGAGCACACGGCGGCTCTCGCAGCAGAAGTACAAAGCAGCCTTCTTAGGCAATTCTCCAGTCCGGCCGTTAAAAAGCCAGACATTGCCAAGCGCGCCCGGAGTAACCTACAACAAGACCGCCTGGCATGTTCTGAGCGGGCGTAGCAATGCGGCCCCAACCCCAGCCCTCACGACATAGCGAAACCAGCGCCTCGCGTACATAACTACGCCCTTGAAATACCAAGGGCATAGGGGAAGGGGCACAATAACGGCATGCCCAAAATACGGCTTAAAACGTACTAGGGGCTGCCGGATTCTTTTTTAATTTCTTCTTATTTTCAGGACTCCATACTTCGGACGACCTGTTCGGCAATTCGACTGCCGCACAAACGATGCAAGATCCAGGGAGGCAGACAAGCCATGCCGCATTATGGAACTCTCAGGTGGTCTCTGTTACGAGCAGTATACCTGTTTTGAATACAATTCCGCGGCCTGCCCCTGGTCAGGACATGTTAAATAGTCCAATATCTTTTTGCTTATCGCACTACTTGTATCGTTCGGCTTTGATAAATAGCCTCTCTATAAACAATGCATAGCTTTTTGTCTATTTTTTGCATTATCCTCTTTTCACATACATGTTTATTAAATGACATGATTGCACCCGTACACCATGGTACGGCAAACACGCCAGGGGCTTCAGTACCCCTCATTATGGTGTGAGAAGTCCGTACACTTTCACAAGTGCGGCACCCCGAACTTATAGCACTATATGCATCGGCTCCGAATCATGATTTGGGTCAATAGTTGGGTTTTCCCGGCTCCTATGTTTTGGTGCCTTACGTTCCGCTATATCGGTTAAGGTAGCACTAGGAGAACCACTGTGATTGTGCCCCGGTTCAGCTGGGTTAAGCACCTCAGTGGAGAAAGCTAAAACTGACTGTCATGATGAGGCGAGAGACCGGTCGCTGTTCGAGAGGTTTTTCGAGTCCCTAAAGACTTATGCCGCTTTGAGCGAGGAGATGGCTTTGTCCGGCCAAGGCGTGGATAGCGCCCCGAACTCGGTCTTCCGAACTAGGGGCTTCGCTGAAATTTAAAATTATAGAGTTCTATGGCTAAGTCAGAGTGTTCAAGCATTATAGTCTGATTGCTTGGTTCGTTGTGCTGAGCGCCTCCCTCGAAGGACCCAACTATGGGAAAAAGAGCGCTCAGGTTTATCCCGAACACCCCAGCACTAGTGGCATGGGGGCAGAAGTCGACGACTGGCCATCTCTCAATTTTTTGATAAACGGCCGCACAAAAAGTAATATTTTAAATTCAATAAGCATTGCTTAGCGCATATGAACAAGTTTTCAGTGCATAGGATAAACACGAGCGAGTTCATTCAAAAATTACATCCTTGGTACATTCATCCGCCACAAGGCGGGCACCTGCAAGAACATCCTTGTAGTAGTTCTCGGGCTTGCGATGCTCCTTCCCTGGCGGCGGCCCGTCCTTCACAAGCTTCTCACCGTCCAGCTTACCCCAGTGCACCTTTGCACGGGCAAGGGCCCGACGGGCACCTTCGATGCAGACGAAGCGCTTGATGACCTCGAGCCTCGGACAGGCCTCCACCAGCCGCCGCACCAGCCCGAAATAGCTCCCAGGCAGGGCCTCTCTGGGCCACAGCCGAACTACGAAGCCCTTCATGGCCTGTTCGGCCGCCTTGTGGAGCTCGACCAGCTGTTTCAGCTGGTCGCTCAAGGGCACAGGGTGTCCGGCCTCAGAATACTGAGACCAGAACACCTTCTCCGTCGAGCTGCCCTCTTCAGCTCGGTAGAATGCGGCGGCATCGGATACGCTGTGGGGAAGATCTGCGAATGCCCCTGGAGAGCTCCGGATTAGGGTAAGTAACAAGTAGTTTACTTTTATATTTCTGCTTTACATAAAGAATGCCTTACCCGCTGCTATCTTCCTCATCTCCTCCAACTCTTGGAGGGCCTTTTGGGCTTCGGCCTTGGTAGACTTGGCAGTCTCAAGGGCCGTCGCGAGCTCGGATGCTTGCGCCTTTGACTCAAGCTCCAAACTCTCATGTTTTTTCATGAGAGCCTGAAGCTCTTGCTGCACCTCGCCGACCTGAGCCCCAAGTCTCTCTCGCTCGGTGTGCTCCGCGGCCATTTTCTTTTCGGCCTCAGACAGCGCCTGCTTGAGGGTCGCCACCTCAGTCGTGGCCCCTACAATAAGCAGTACAATCCTGTTATTTTTTGCAATCACGCCTTTTTATAGGCACTTTTTCTGTAAGGTATTTCTTACCTTCTTTCTCCTCGAGCTACCGCTTGGCAAGGCCAAGCTCTTGCTCGGTCTGCTCGAGGTCCTGTTTCAGGACACCCACCTCCGCAGTCAGTGCGGCGGTGGATAGCAGCGAAGCCTGCATACGCATATTGACTCTTTATTGTTAGACTCCTGCGAAATTTAATAGATCCTCTATTCGGCTTTTCTTTCCGAACGCCAACCAAAGCATCAGGGGCTACTGCCTATGCGTTAATATTCTTACATATTTTTACTTACCTCGAAGCCTGTTAGAAGGCTAGCGAAAGCTTCAGTCAGTCCGCTCTTGGCGGACTGAACCCTCTGGATCACCGTACTCATAATAGTACGATGCTCCTCATCAATGGAGGTGCCGTCAAGCACCTCCAGCAGAATGTCCGGCACCTCCGGTTGGACGGAGGCCGCCGGCTCGGAAGGCTTGCTCCTCTTGGAAGGAGTTCGCCTACCGCGGTCCGGAACTGATGAAGATTCCGGCACGGTGTCCGTCTCAAAGCTGGACTTGGAGCCCTGGGGGGCCTTGTCCCCTTCACTCCTGGAGTCCGGGAGGTTGCCTTGAGGCTCCTCCAGGACCACCTCCTCCTGCCCCGGAGTTTGTCGCGACGCCACTTCGGCGTCGTCCGTAGTGCGGGGGGAGACAGCGGGCGAAACTGAGTTCACGTCCGATGAGTCCAGGGAGCCGCCCGACGATTCGTTGAATTCGGCCCGGGGCGGGCTGCATAATTACGTTCGACATTAGGGAAAGCTGTGCAACAAAGGAACATCATGAGTTACTCTGATATCCAAACTTACGATTTCGCCGGACGCTTGGCCCTGTTTGGCCACTCCTCTTCGGCGTCGGGGGAGTAGTCCGGCGGAGGGGTCTTCCTTTTCCTAGACCCCTCGGCCTCCCCTGTTGGGGCGGCCTTCCTCTTCTCTCCTCCCTCCGCTGGGGGGAGAGTTCTCTTCTTCCTCCTCCTCGTTTTCACGGGAAGAGGGCGTCTCGGACTCTTCGGACGACGAGTCCGACACTACCACGTTACGGGGACTCTTTCGAGTCCCTGTGGTCTTCTTCTTCTTGGCCTTCGTCTCCGGCACCACATAAGGTGCCGGAACCAGCAGCTTCACTAGGAGAGCAGGGGCTGGGTCTTCGAGCAAGGTAGCCGGACAGTTAATTGGTCCGGATATCGCCTGCCAAGCCTGTCAAAGGTAAGGGAGTTTAGATCCCGCATAGAGTCAAACTATGAAAGGAAAAAAAGAGCTTAATATCCTGTAAAAGGTGAAGATAGCTTACCTCGCTAGCGTGACGCTGCGAGTTGTATCCGCGGTCCTCGGAAGCGGATGTTGGAGCCTCGGCGCCTTTGATTAGCACCTTCCAGACGTCTTCATACGTCGTGTCGAAGAGCCTGTTAAGGGTTCGGTGCTGCGCCGGGTCGAACTCCCACAGATTAAAGTCCCGTTATTGGCACGGGAGGATTAGACGAACGAGCATGACCTGGACTACATTGACAAGCCTGATTGGCTTGTTTACCAGGGACTGGATGCATGTTTTCAGTCCGGTCACCTCTTCTTCGTTACCCCACGACAAGCCCGTCTCTTTCCAGGACATAAGCCACGTGGGGGGTCCAGATCGAAACTCGGGGGTTGTGACCCATTTCGGATCGCGTGGCTCGGTGATGTAAAACCACCCGGCTTGCCACCCCTTTAGGGTCTCCACGAAGGAGCCCTCGAACCATAGGACGTTGGCCATCTTGCCCGCCATGGCACCTCCGCACTCCACCTGGCTGCCGCGCACCACCTTGGGCTTGACGTTGAAGGTCTTGAGCCAGAGGCCGAAATGGGGGCGGACACAGAGAAAGGCCTCACACACGATGATAAACACCGAGATGTTGAGGATGAAGTTCGGGGCCAGATCGTAGAAATCCAGGCCGTAGTAGAACATGAGTCCCCGGACGAATGGGTGGAGTGGAAAACCCAGTCCGCGGAGGAAGTGGGGAAGGAACACTACCCTCTCATGGGGCCTTGGGGTGGGGAGAAGCTGCCCCTTCTCGGGAAGCTGGTGCGTGATGTCCTTGGACAGGTATCCGGCCTTCCTTAACTTTTTCACTTGGACCTCCGTGACGGAGGAGACCCTCCACTTGCCTCCCGCTCCGGACATTGCTGGAGAAGGTTGAGGTGGGAAGTGGGGGCTTGGGCGCTGGAGCACGAGTGCACAGGAGATGGATAGGCAAAGGAGGAAGAAGGCGTAGGTAAAAAAGGTGGATCCTTATCCCCTTATATGGGCGGATGCGGTTATGCGTCCCCACCTGCCTAATAAAACTCGCTTGCCTCCCAAGCGCCGTGGTAAATGGCGCGGTTGGGTTACCCACATCCGTATTGATGAGAATCCCGTAAAAAGGGCACACGATCTCTGCTTTGACAAGACGTGCCAAGGAAACCGCCTCGCAAAAACGTGCTGAGGTGGAAAAGTAAAAACGATTCGAGTAAAGGACTTGGCCGTAGTGTGATGACGCACTGCGGAATACGTCAGCATATTTGATTTGTGTTAATATTATTCTCTCTATGGCAATATGTGGAAACTTATTTTGCAGAGTCGGACACTACTCTTGGTGTTTACAATCTTCTATGAAGGACGTGGAGGAGGAACCCGCCTTGCAATGCCGAAGACAATCTGCGCGCCGGACTAGTCGTCATTGAAGCCTGGTTCAGGGGCTACTGAGGGAGTCCTAGATTAGGGGGTGTTCGGGTAGCCAGACTATACCTTCGTCGGACTCCTAGACTATGAAGATACAAGATTGAAGACTTCGTCCCGTGTCCGGATGGGACTTTCCTTGGCATGGAAGGCAAGCTTGGCGATGCGGATATTCAAGATCTCCTACCATTGTAACCGACTCTGTGTAACCCTAACCCTATCCGGTGTCTATATAAACCGGAGGGTTGTAGTCCGTAGGACATCAACTCCATACACAACAATCATACCATAGGCTAGCTTCTAGGGTTTAGCCCCCTTGATCTCGTGGTAGATCTACTCTTGTACTACCTATTGGGGAACGTAGCAGAAATTCAAAATTTTCCTACGTGTCACCAAGATCTATCTATGGAGAAACCAGCAACGAGGGGAAGAAGAGTGCATCTACATACCCTTTTAGATCGCTAAGCGGAAGCGTTCAAGAGAACGGGGTTGAAGGAGTCGTACTCGTCGTGATCCAAATCACCGGAGATCCTAGTGCCGAACGGACGGCACCTCCGCGTTCAACACACGTACAGCCCGGTGACGTCTCCCACGCCTTGATCCAGCAAGGAGAGAGGGAGAGGTTGAGGAAGACTCCGTCCAGCAGCAGCACAACGGCGTGGTGGTGGTGGAGGAGCGTGGCACTCCAGCAGGGCTTCGCCAAGCACAGCAAGAGACGAGGAGGGAGAGGGGTAGGGCTGCGCCAAGAGGGAGATGTTCTCGTGTCTATGGCAGCCCAAAACCCCCACTATATATAGGGGAAAGGGAGGCGCTGCGCCCCCACCTAGGTTTCCACCCCTAGGGGCGGCGGCCAGCCCTAGATCCCATCTAGGGGGCGGCCAACGGGGGAGAGAGGGGGGCGCACCACTAGGTGGGCCTTAGGCCCATCTGAGCCTAGGGTTTCCCCTTTTTTTCTTCTCTCTTCGCCTTGGGCCCTGGTGGGGGGCGCACCAGCCCACCTGGGGCTGGTCCCCTCTCACACTTGGCCCACGCAACCCTCTGGGGAAGGTGGCCCCACTTGGTGGACCCCCGGGACCCTCCCGGTGGTCCCGGTACGTTATCGATAACACCCGAAACTTTTCCGGTGACCAAAACAGGACTTCCCATATATAAATCTTTACCTCCGGACCATTCCGGAACTCCTCATGACGTCCGGGATCTCATCCGGGACTTCAAACAACATTCGGTAACCACATACAAACTTCCTTTATAACCCTAGCATCATCGAACCTTAAGTGTGTAGACCCTACGGGTTCGGGAACCATATAGACATGACCGGGACGTTCTCCGGTCAATAACCAACAGCGGGATCTGGATACCCATGTTGGCTCCCACATGTTCCACGATGATCTCATCGGATGAACCACGATGTCGAGGATTCAATCAATCCCGTATTCAATTCCCTTCGTCAAGCGGTATAGCACTTGCGCGAGATTCGATCGTCGGTATGCCAATACCTTGTTCAATCTCGTTACCGGCAAGTCTCTTTACTCGTTCCGTAACACATCATCCCGTGATCAACTCCTTGGTCACATTGTGCACATTATGATGATGTCCTACCGAGTGGGCCCAGAGATACCTCTCCGTCACACGGAGTGACAAATCCCAGTCTCGATTCGTGCCAACCCAACAGACACTTTTGGAGATACCCGTAGTGCACCTTTATAGCCACCCAGTTACGTTGTGACGTTTGGCACACCCAAAGTATTCCTACGGTATCCGGGAGTTGCACAATCTCATGGTCTAAGGAAATGATACTTGACGTTAGAAAAGCTTTAGAATACGAACTACACGATCTTGTGCTAGGCTTAGGATTGGGTCTTGTCCATCACATCATTCTTCTAATGATGTGATCCCGTTATCAATGACATCCAATGTCCATGGTTAGGAAACCGTAACCATCTATTGATCAACGAGCTAGTCAACTAGAGGCTTACTAGGACATGGTGTTGTCTATGTATCCACACATGTATCTGAGTTTCCTATCAATACAATTCTAGCATGGATAATAAATGATTATCATGAACAAGGAAATATAATAATAACTAATTTATTATTGCCTCTACAGCATATTTCCAACAGTCTCCCACTTGCACTAGAGTCAATAATCTAGTTCACATCGCCATGTGATCAACACTCACAGGTCACATCGCCATGTGACCAACATCCAAAGAGTTTACTAGTGTCACTAAACTAGTTCACATCATCATGTGATTAAGACTCAATGAGTTCTAGGGTTTAATCATGTTTTGCTTGTGAGAGAGGTTTTAGTCAACGGGTCTGCAACAATCAGATCCGTATGTACTTTGCAAATCTCTAGGTCATATTATAAATGTTGCTTCCACGCTCCACTTGGAGCTATTCCAAATGGTTGCTCCACTATACGTATCCGGTTTGCTACTCAGAGTCATTCGGATAGGTGTTAAAGCTTGCATCGATGTAACCCTTTACGCCGAACTCTTTATCACCTCCATAATCGAGAAACATGTCCTTATTACTCCAAGGATAATTTTGACCGCTATCTAGTGATCCACTCCTGGATCACCTTTGTACCCTCTTGCCAGACATGTGGCAAGGCACACATCAGGTGCGGTCCTCAGCATGGCATACCGTATAGAGCCTATGACAAAAGCATAGGGGACGACATTCGTCCTTTCTCTTTCTTCTGCCGTGGTCGAGCTTTAAGTCTCAACTTCATACCTTACAACTTAGGCAAGAACTCCTTCTTTGACTAATCCATCTTGAACACCTTCAAGATCATGTCAAGGTATGTGCTCATTTGAAAGTACCATTTAGCGTTTTTTGATCTATCCTCATAGATCTTGATGCTCAATGTTCAAGTAGCCTAATCCAAGTTTTCTATTGAAAAACACTTTTCAAATAACCCTACATGCTTTCCAGAAACTCTACATCATTTCTGATCCACAATATGTTAACAACATATACTCATCAGAAATTCTATAGTGCTCCCACTCACTTCTTTGGAAATACAAGTTTCTCATAAACTTTGTATAAACCCAAAATCTTTGATCATCATCAAAGCGTATATTCCAACTCCGAGATGCTTACTCCAGTCCTTAGAAGGATTGCTGAAGCTTCGCATGCTTGTTAGCATCTTTCAGGATTGTTAAAACCTTCTGGTTGTATCACATACAACCTTTCCTCAAGAAAATCGTGAGGAAACAATGTTTTGACATCCTATCTGCAAGATTTCACAAATAATGCAGTGACTGCTAATATAATTCCAACAGACTCTTAGAATTGCTACGAGTGAGAAAGTCTCACCGTAGTCAACTCCTTGAACTTGTCGGAAAACATCTTAACGACAAGTCGAGCTTTCTTAATGGTGACATTTACCATCATTGTCCGTCTTCCTTTTAAAATCCATCTGTACTCAACAGCCTCACGACCATCGAGCCGTTCTGCCAAAGTCTACACTTTGTTTTCATACATGGATCCTCCCTCGGATTTTATGGCCTCGAGCCATTCATGGGAATCCGGGCCCACCATCGCTTCTCCATAGCTCGTAGGTTCATTGTTGTCTAGCAACATGACTTCCAAGACAGGATTACGTGCCACTCTGAAGTAGTACGCATCCTTGTCATCCTACGAGGTTTGGGAGTGACTTGATCCGAAGTCTCATGATCAATATCATAAGCTTCCACTTCAATTGGTGTAGGTGCCACAGGAACAACTCTTTGTACCCTGCTATACACTAGTTGAAGTGACGGTTCAATAACCTCATCAAGTCTCCACCATCCTCCCACTCAATTCTTTCGAGAGAAACTTTTCCTCGAGAAAGGACCCGATTCTAGAAACAATCCCTATTGCTTTTGGATCTGAGACAGGAGGTATACCCAACTGTTTTAGGTATTCTATGAAGATGCATTCATCCGCTTTGGGTTCGAGCTTATCAGCCTAAAACTTTTTCACATAAGCGTCACAGCCCCAAACCTTTTAACAAATGACAGCTTAGGTTTCTCTAAACCATAGTTCATATGGTGTCATCTCATCGGAATTATGTGGTGCCCTATTTAAAGTGAATGTGGTTGTCTCTAATGCCTAACCCATGAACGATAGTGGTAATTCGATAAGAGACATCATGGTACGCACCATATCCAATAGGGTGCAACTATGATGTTCGGACACACCATCACACTATGGTGTTCCAGGCGGTATTAGTTGTGAAACAATTTCCACAGTGTCTTAATTGTGTGCCAAACTCGTAACTCAGATATTCATTTCTATGATCATATCATAGAAATTTTATCCTCTTGTCATGAAGATTTTCAACTTCACTCTGAAATTACTTGAACCATTCAATAATTCAGACTTGTGTTTCATCAAGTAAATATACTCAGTATCTACTTAAATCATCTGTGAAGTAAGAATATAACGATATCCACTGCGTGCCTCAGCACTCATTGGACTGCACACATCAAAATGTATTACTTCCAACAAGTTGCTTTCTAGTTCCATCTTACTGGAAACGAGGCCTTTCAGTCATCTTGCCTATGCGGTATTATTTGCATGTCTCAAGTGATTCAAAATCAAGTGAGCCCAAACGATCCATCTGTATGGAGCTTCTTCATGCGTTTTATACCAATATGACTCAAATTGCAGTGCCACAAGTATGTGGTAATATCATTATTATCTTATATCTTTTGGCATGAACATGTGTATCACTACGATCGAGATTCAATAAACCATTCATTTTAGGTGCAAGACCATTGAAGGTATTATTCAAATAAACAGAGTAACTATTATTCTCTTTAAATGAATAACCGTATTGCGATAGACATAATCCAATCATGTCTATGCTCAACGCAAACACCAAATAACAATTATTTAGGTTTAACACCAATCTCGATGGTAGAGGGAGCGTGCGATGCTTGATCATATCAACCTTGGAAAAACTTCCAACACATATCGTCAGCTCACCTTTAGCTAGTCTCCGTTTATTCCGTAGCTTTTATTTCGAGTTACTAACACTTAGCAACCGAACCGGTATCTAATACCCTGGTGCTACTAGGAGTACTAGTAAAGTACACATTAACATAATGTATATCCAATATACTTCTATCGACAGTCTTCTCATCTACCAAGTATCTAGGGTAATTCTGCTCCAGTGGATGTTCCCCTTATTACATAAGCACTCAGTCTCGGGTTTGGGTTCAACCTTGGGTTTCTCCACTAGAGCAGCAGCTGATTTGCCGTTTCATGAAGTATCCCTTCTTGCCCTTGCCCTTCTTGAAACTAGTGGTTTCACTAACCATCAACAATTGATGCTCCTTCTTGATTTCTACTTTCGCGGTGTCAAACATCGCGAATATTTCAAGGATCATCATATCTATCCGTGATATGTTATAGTTCATCACGAAGTTCTAGCAGCTTGGTGGCAATGACTTTGGAAAAACATCACTATCTTATCTGGAAGATCAACTCCCACTCGATTCAAGTGATTGTTGTACTCAGACAATCTGAGCACAAGCTCAACGATTGAGCTTTTCTCCCTTAGTTTGCAGGCTAAGAAAATCGTCGGAGGTCTTATACCTCTTCACGTGGGCACGAGCCTGAAATCTTGATTTCAGCCCTCGAAACATCTCATATGTTCCGTGACATTTCAAAAATGTCTTCGGTGCCTCAATTCTAAACCATTTAACATTACCGAACTATCATGTAGTCATCAAAACGTGTATGTCAGATGTTCGCAACATCCACAGACCACGTTTGAGGTCCAGCACACCGAGCGGTGCATTAAGGACATAAGCCTTCTACTGTCCGCATAATTGCTACTGTCAACTTTCAACTATATTTTCTCTAGGAACATATCTAAACAGTGGAACTAAAGCACGAGCTTACGACATAATTTGCAAAGATCTTTTGACTATGTTCAGGATAATTAAGTTCATCTTATGAACTCCCACTCAGATAGACATCCCTCTAGTCATCTAAGTGATTACATGATCCGAGTCAACTAGGCCGTGTCCGATCATCACGTGAGACGGACTAGTCATCATCGGTGAACATCTTCATGTTGATCGTATGTACCATACGACTCATGCTCGACCTTTCGGTCTCTTGTGTTCCGAGGCCATGTCTGTACATGCTAGGCTCGTCAAGTCAACCTAAGTGTTTCGCGTGTGTAAATCTGTCTTACACCCGTTGTATGTGAACGTTAGAATCTATCACACCCGATCATCACGTGGTGCTTCGAAACGACGAACTTTCGCAACGGTGCACAGTTAGGGAGAACACTTTCTTGAAATTTTAATGAGGGATCATCTTATTTACTACCGTCGTTCTAAGCAAATAAGATGCAAAAACATGATAAACATCACATGCAATCAAATAGTGACATGATATGGCCATCATCACTTTGCTCCTTTTGATCTCCATCTTCGGGGCTCCATGATCATCATCGTCACCGGCATGACACCATGATCTCCATCATCATGATCTTTATCATCGTGTCTTCATGAAGTTGTCTCGCCAACTATTACTTCTACTACTACAGCTAACGTTAGCAATAAAGTAAAGTAATTACATGACGTTTATGTTGACACGCAGGTCATAAATAAATTAAGACAACTCCTATGGCTCCTGCCGGTTGTCATACTCATCGACATGCAAGTCGTGATTCCTATTACAAGAACATGATCAATCTCATACATCACATATATCATTCATCACATCCTTTTGTCCATATCACATCACATGGCATACCCTGCAAAAACAAGTTAGACGTCCTCTAATTGTTGTTTGCATGTTTTACGTGGCTGCTATGGGTTTCTAGCAAGAACGTTTCTTACCTACGCAAAACCACAATGTGATATGTCAATTGCTATTTACCCTTCATAAGGACCCTTTTCATCGAATCCGATCCGAATAAAGTGGGAGAGACTGGCACCCGCTAGCCACCTTATGCAACTAGTGCATGTCAGTCGGTGGAACCTGTCTCACGTAAGTGTACGTGTAAGGTCGGTCCGGGCCGCTTCATCCCACAATGCCGCCGAATCAAGATTGGACTAGTAACGGTAAGCATATTGAACAAAATCAACGCCCACAACTACTTTGTGTTCTACTCGTGCAAAGAATCTACGCAGTAGACCTAGCTCATGATGCCACTGTTGGGGAACGTAGCAGAAATTCAAAATTTTCCTACGTGTCACCAAGATCTATCTATGGAGAAACCAACAACGAGGGGAAGAAGAGTGCATCTACATACCCTTGTAGATCGCTAAGAGGAAGCGTTCAAGAGAACGGGGTTGAAGGAGTCGTACTCGTCGTGATCCAAATCACCGGAGATCCTAGTGCCGAACAGACGGCACCTCCGCGTTCAACACACGTACAGCCCGGTGACGTCTCCCACGCCTTGATCCAGCAAGGAGAGAGGGAGAGGTTGAGGAAGACTCCGTCCAGCAGCAGCACAATGGCGTGGTGGTGGTGGAGGAGCATGGCACTCCAGCAGGGCTTCGCCAAGCACCGCAAGAGACGAGGAGGGAGAGGGGTAGGGCTGCGCCAAGAGGGAGATGTTCTCATGTCTATGGCAGCCCAAAACCCCCCACTATATATAGGGAAAAGGGAGGGGCTGCGCCCCCACCTAGGTTTCCACCCCTAGGGGCGGTGGCCAGCCCTAGATCCCATCTAGGGGGCGGCCAAGGGGGGAGAGAGGGGGGGCGCACCACTAGGTGGGCCTTAGGCCCATCTGAGCCTAGGGTTTCCCCTTTTTTTCTTCTCTCTTCGCCTTGGGCCCTGGTGGGGGGGCGCACCAGCCCACCTGGGGCTGGTCCCCTCTCACACTTGGCCCACGCAACCCTCTGGGGCAGGTGGCCCCACTTGGTGGACCCCCGGGACCCTCCCGGTGGTCCTGGTACGTTACCGATAACACCCGAAACTTTTCCGGTGACCAAAACAGGACTTCCCATATATAAATCTTTACCTCCGGACCATTTTGGAACTCCTCGTGACGTCCGGGATCTCATCTGGGACTCCGAACAACATTCGGTAACCACATACAAACTTCCTTTATAACCCTAGCGTCATCGAACCTTAAGTGTGTAGACCCTACGGGTTCGGGAACCATACAGACATGACCGAGACGTTCTCCGGTCAATAACCAACAGCGGGATCTGGATACCCATGTTGGCTCCCACATGTTCCACGATGATCTCATCGGATGAACCACGATGTCGAGGATTCAATCAATCCTGTATTCAATTCCCTTCGTCAAGAGGTATAGCACTTGCCCGAGATTCGATCGTCGGTATGCCGATACCTTGTTCAATCTCGTTACCGGCAAGTCTCTTTACTCGTTCCGTAACACATCATCCCATGATCAACTCCTTGGTCACATTGTGCACATTATGATGATGTCCTACCGAGTGGGCCCAAAGATACCTCTCCGTCACACGGAGTGACAAATCCCAGTCTCGATTCGTGCCAACCCAACAGACACTTTCGGAGATACCCGTAGTGCACCTTTATAGCCACCCAGTTACGTTGTGACGTTTGGCACACCCAAAGTATTCCTATGGCATCCGGGAGTTGCACAATCTCATGGTCTAAGGAAATGATACTTGACGTTAGAAAAGCTTTAGCATACGAACTACACGATCTTGTGCTAGGCTTAGGATTGGGTCTTGTCCATCACATCATTCTTCTAATGATGTGATCCCGTTATCAATGACATCCAATGTCCATGGTCAGGAAACCGTAACCATCTATTGATCAACGAGCTAGTCAACTAGAGGCTTACTAGGGACATGGTGTTGTCTATGTATCCACACATGTATCTGAGTTTCCTATCAATACAATTCTAGCATGGATAATAAACGATTGTCATGAACAAGGAAATATAATAATAACTAATTTATTATTGCCTCTAGGGAATATTTCCAACACTACCCATATCATCAATATTAATCAAGCAGGAGTAGGGTATTACCTCCATCGAGAGGGCCCGAACCTGGGTAAAAACATTGTGTCCCTTGTCTCCTGTTACCATCCGGCCTTGACGCACAGTTCGGAACCCCCTACCCGAGATCCGCTGGTTTTGACACCGACGATCCTCGTGTGGAACTGTCGTGGTGCTGGCAAACCAGCGACAGTTCGAGAGCTTTGCAATTTAGCGAAGCAGTTTGCCCCCTCTATTGTATGCATTGTTGAAACTCAGTTAGAGGGTAGTCGTGTGAAAATTTTAGCTGATACTCTTGGTTACAATAAAGCTTTTGCGGTTAGTAGCTCTGGTAGGAGTGGTGGTTTAGGTGTGTTCTGGAATGATTCAATAAAGGTTGAAATAATTGGTTATTCTGAGTATCATGTAGATGTTGAGGTGGACTCATTGTTAGGTGTTCATACAAGATTTACTTTCGTCTATGGTGAGGCTCAGGTGAATGAGAGGTACAAAACATGGAATATGATGAGAGGTATAGCCAGCTCAAGCATCTTACCTTGGGCGGCCTTGGGGGATTTTAATGAGGTCATACGAGCAGACGAACATGATGGGATTGGCAATAGGAGTCAAGCCCAAATGGATGCCTTCCGTGATGCACTAGATACTTGCGGCTTAGCGGACATTGGATATCAGGGTAATCCGTGGACGTTTGAAACAAGAGTCACGGGGGGCACTTTTACCCGTGTAAGGTTGGATCGGTGTGTAGCATCACCTGCCTGGTCTTTAGCGTTTCCATCAGCAAAACTAGAGCACAAAAATACTGCCAGCTCAGATCATACAGCGATTCTCCTAACTTTGGCCGATGACAATGCTTTTTCTATGCGACCATGATCGTTCAAGTATGAACTTATGTGGGAGCGACAGCCGGATTTCTTGGATTTCGTGAATGAAAACTGGAATAAATCTTCTGCTGTTACAGTAGGGGGGCTGCATGAGAAACTCAAAAACCTCTCTAAAGGCTTGGCCGCTTGGGACCGAACGGAGTTTGGCTCTGTTTTGGCAGAAATAAAGAAGATCAAATCGGACCTGGATACCTTGCGCTCACAACCAGGTAGATCCGGGCCAACACATGTAGAGACAAAGGTAATGGACATATTGGTGGAACTTTACCACCGATAAGAGATCTTGTGGCACCAGCGTGCTAGGACTGAATGGCTGTCGCACGGGGACAAAAACACCTACTTCTTCCATCTTAGAGCTAGCAGAAGGAGGAGGAAGAATAATATTAAGGCCCTTCTTCGGCCTGATGGCAGTGTAACAGAGGAAGCGGGGGAGATGGAGGACATGGTGAATGGTTTTTATAGAAACTTATATATGTCCGAGGGAGTACATGACATGGAGAGAGTGATTGACACCGTGCCTAGGAAGGTAACGGAAGATATGAATGCCCTTTTGAATGCTCCATATTCACAGCAAGAGGTCAAGGACGCCTTGTTTCAGATGTTCCCCATGAAATCTCCGGGTCCTGATGGCTTCCCCGCACATTTCTTCCAAAGGCATTGGGGGGTGTGTGGGGAGGAGGTCACAAAAATGGTGCTGAGTATAGTTGAAGGCAATGAGTCAACAGAAGGCATCAATGAGACCTTGTTAGTTTTGATACCCAAGGTAAAAGATCCAAACCAGCTAACTCAATTCCGCCCTATTAGTCTTTGCAATGTCCTCTATAAAATTGCTTCGAAAGTGATCTCGAATAGGCTTAAAGTGGTACTCCCTGATATTATATCTCCGGAGCAGTCCGCCTTTGTTCCGGGAAGGTTGATCACCGACAATATAATTGCAGCCTATGAATGTCTACACTTCATGAAGAGAAATAAGGCCAAAAAGAGGTGGGTGATGAAAGCGTATGATAGGGTGGAGTGGGAATATCTCCGCGCTATCATGATTAAGCTTGGCTTCACACAGAGGTGGGTGGATATTGTTATGGGCATGGTTACATCTGTGAAATTTTCGGTGATGTTTAATGGTAAGAAATTGGAGCAGTTCATTCCTTCATGAGGCATCAGGCAGGGGGACCCAATCTCCCCATACTTGTTTTTGTTAGCAGCAGAGGGCCTTTTGTGCCTGTTAAAATCTCGATACGAGTCATCAAATCTTGTTGGAATACAAGTGGCAGCCACGGCGCCGCATGTAAACCATCTTCTTTTTGCAGATGACAGCCTGCTGTTTTTCAAAGCAAATAGTGTGGGAGCAGATGAGGTTAACCATGTCTTGGACATCTACTGTCCGGCCACCGTACAGCGAATCAATTATGGTAAATCATCAATATTTTTCAGCAAGGGTGTTCCGGAAAGTGTTCGAGGGGAGATAAAGCAGATCCTCCAAGTTCCTAATGAAACTCTAAATGAGAAATATTTGGGCATGCCTTCTGATGTGGGATCTTCAAAAAACGGAGCCTTTAAGTTTTTGAAAGATAGATTATGGAGCAAGATACAAGGGTGGATTGAGAAGACACTCTCTACAACAGGCAAGGAAGTATTGGTAAAATCTGTGGCTCAAGCTATACGTGTGTTCTCCATGTCTTGTTTCAAGCTTCCGCGAGGACTTTGTGAACATCTTAATATGCTAATTAGAAAGTTTTGGTGGGGCAGCAAAGAAAGGCCATGGGTATCGTGGGAGGTGATGACTCAACCAAAGGCCATGGGTGGTTTGGGCTTTAAGGATTTTGAACTTTTTAACCTTGCAATGCTTGCTAAGCAGGGTTGGAGGATTCTGCGGAAGGAAATATGCCCTAGAGGCAATAATAAAGTTATTATTTATTTCCTTATATCATGATAAATGTTTATTATTCATGCTAGAATTGTATTAACCGGAAACATAATACATGTGTGAATACATAGACAAACTTAGTATCACTAGTATGCCTCTACTTGACTAGCTCGTTAATCAAAGATGGTTATGTTTCCTAACCATGAACAAAGTGTTGTTATTTGATTAACGAGGTCACATCATTAGTTGAATGATCTGATTGACATGACCCATTCCATTAGCTTAGCACCCGATCGTTTAGTATGTTGCTATTGCTTTCTTCATGACTTATACATGTTCCTATGACTATGAGATTATGCAACTCCCGTTTACCGGAGGAACACTTTGGGTGCTACCAAACGTCACAACGTAACTGGGTGATTATAAAGGAGCACTACAGGTGTCTCCAAAGGTACATGTTGGGTTGGCGTATTTCGAGACTAGGATTTGTCACTCCGATTGTCGGAGAGGTATCTCTGGGGCCCTCTCGGTAATGCACATCACATAAGCCTTGCAAGCATTGTAACTAAGATGTTAGTTGTGAGATGATGTATTACGGAACGAGTAAAGAGACTTGCCGGTAACGAGATTGAACTAGGTATTGGATACCGACGATCGAATCTCGGGCAAGTAACATACCGATGACAAAGGGAACAACGTATGTTGTTATGCGGTCTGACCGATAAAGATCTTCGTAGAATATGTAGGAGCCAATATGGGCATCCAGGTCCCGCTATTGGTTATTGACTGGAGACGTGTCTCGGTCATGTCTACATTGTTCTCGAACCCGTAGGGTCCGCACGCTTAAGGTTACGATGACAGTTATATTATGAGTTTATGCATTTTGATGTACCGAAGGTTGTTCGGAGTCCCGGATGTGATCACGGACATGACGAGGAGTCTCGAAATGGTCGAGACGTAAAGATTGATATATTGTAAGCCTATGTTTGGATATCGGAAGTGTTCCGGGTGAAATCGGGATTTTACCGGAGTACCGGGAAGGTTACCGGAACCCCCCGGGAGCTAAATGGGCCATGATGGGCCTTAGTGGAAAAGAGAAGAGGCAGCCCTACATGGGCTGCGCGCCTCCCCCTTTCCCTAGTCCTATTAGGACTAGGAGAGGTGGCCGGCCCCCTCTCTCTCTTTTCCCCCTCCGCGAATCCTATTCCAACTAGGATTGGGGGGGGGAATCCTACTCCCAGAGGGAGTAGGACTCTCCTGGCGCGCCAAGCTTGGCCGGCCAGCCTCCCCCCCCCCTCTAGTCCTTTATATACTAAGGCAGGGGCACCCAGAAAGACACAAGTTGATCCACGTGATCTATTCCTTAGCCGTGTGCGGTGCCCCCAGCCACTATAGTCCTCGATAATACTGTAGCGGAGTTTAGGCGAAGCCCTGCTGCTGTAGTACATCAAGATCGTCACCACGCCGTCGTGCTAACGGTACTCTTCCCCGACACTTTGCTGGATCGGAGTCCGGGGATCGTCATCGAGCTGAACGTGTGCTCGAACTCGGAGGTGCCGTAGTTTCGGTGCTTGATCGGTTGTATCGTGAAGACGTACGACTACTTCCTCTACGTTGTGTCAGCGCTTCCGCAGTCGGTCTGCGTTGGGTACGTAGACAACACTCTCCCCTCTCGTTGCTATGCATCACATGATCTTGCGTGTGCGTAGGAAATTTTTTGAAATTACTACGAAACCCAACATCTGCAACAACCAAACTCTTTGAGCGCCCGGATTCTTAAAAGTTTGTATTTCCCACAATCAACGATTTTGCAAGCAGAATTGGGTTCCCGTCCGAATCAAATTTGGAGAGCTATCAAAGAAGGAGTTGATATACTGAAGCTAGGCTTGATAAAACGCATTGGGAATGGGAACTCTACTGATGTATGGTTGGATAATTGGATACCTAGGGACGAAATGCTACGGTCATATGGAAGCAAGATCGCTAACCCACCCAGGCTAGCTTCTGATTATTTCAACCTAGCTACGGCGTCATGGGACAGGCAGAAAATTGAGCAAACTTTTATGCCTATGGATATTGAAGCAATCCTAGCGATCCCAATATGTACGCGCAACTTTGACGATTACTGGGCTTGGCACTTCGTGAGGAACGGCCAGTTTTCAGTACGCTCAGCGTATAGAATGATGGTGGCAACACGGAACCGCAGGGGAGCATGGCTTGCAGGAGCGGCAGGACCCTCGAATGCACATTCTGATGAAAAGGCATGGAAGCAACTCTGGCATGTTCAGGTACCAGCAAAAATCAGAATGTTTTTATGGTGTTTATCAAGACAATCGCTCCCCACAGAAGATGTACGAGCTCACCGCAATATGTCTATCACCGCCTCTTGTTGCTTCTGTGGCTCGCGAGACTCATGGAGACACTCACTGCTTGAGTGTTCGATGGCTAGATGCGTTTGGGCGCTAGAAGATGGCGAGACGGTGGACCAATTGATTGCCGCAACGGAACCAAATGCGAAACAATGGATCTTCACTCTAATGGCGTCCTTGAATCATAGCAGCTTCACTCAGGTGGCGGTCACATTGTGGTCTATCTGGACGGCCAGGCGAAAGTACATTCATGAAGGATTAACACAAAGCCCGCAGGCTATATCTCTTTTTGTGAACAGGTTCATCAAGGAATTGGAGCTCATCCATGCAAGACCTCCCAACAATTTGCAGGCAGCCCCCCGGGTGAACAGAGCAATGCATGCAAGGCCAAAAGCGCCACCCGCTGGATTTTCGAAGATACATGTTGATGGGGCGGTCTTCCGTGACCGACGTGGAGCAGTTGCGGCAGTGTGCCGGGACCAAGTGGGTAACTATCTGGGGAGTTCGGCTTTGGTCTTGCCAGGAATCATCGACCCAGCTACCTTGGAGGCAATAGCATGCAGAGAAGGCCTTGCTTTGGCTGAAGATCTTCTCCAGCGAAACATAACGGTCACGTCCGATTGCAAGCAGGTTGTTGATGATATCAAGCTGGGGAACCAGGGAGTTTATGGTTCAGTGATAACAGAAATTAAACTTAGATCTCAGGATTTTACTTGTAATTTCGTTTTTGAAAACCGTTCTTCAAACGGTGAAGCTCATAGCTTAGCTAAGCATGCACTTTTTCTCGGTGTGGGGCGCCATGTATGGCTGGCAAACCCTCACAATCCGACCTGTATCCCACTTCATGTGGATTATGATCAATAAAGCTTAGCTTAGTCCTAAAAAAAACCTTACCAATTTATTAATAGTAGCAAAAATAAAATGCCCGTGCGTGCAAGTATTGTTTTTGGACATATAGTTTATTTTTTTATCATGATATTTATTTATTTAACTAACACATCATGTTTTTCAATTTGTCTTCAAATCACCCGTGAGATTTATATATATACACTAATGCATCATGTGTTTCATCAGTTTATCTTGCAATTTAACCCTGCATGACACGCTCATTCAACTTTGGACCAAATATTTCTTTCTTTTAATAAAAACTGCGACATCCCTCGATTTTGAAATTAAAAAAAGAAAAAAAAACAATTCTAGACCTAGCTAGAGTACCGCGGTTACGAGCCACCCGCGAGAGGAGCCAATGAAGGCGTGGGCTCGGGGCGACGGAGAAGAGCGTAGCGGTCTCCGGCGTCCGGCCTGATAGGAGGAGGCATGGCGCCTCCGGCCTCAAGGCGTGGCGCGAGGCGCGGAAGACCGCGGCGAAGGCGAGGCGGTCGGGGAAAGCCCAGGACGGCCGTGGATGTTGGCCAGCATATCCGGTGACAGGCTGACGCCGGCGCCGGCGTGGTCTGGCGGCATGGCACTGCCACTGCCACGGATCAATGGGCGATCGGTTTGGATGGCGGCGGCTATATATGTTGGTTACGTTATTATTATTACTAAAGAGGAAAGAGGGTCATGTATCTCCGTGGTGAAATCCGATTCTACAACTCCTACTTTGACGGCAGTTCAAGCCCAACTCAATTTTCTTTTATTGTTTTTCTAAAATCAAATACAAATCCAATATAATTTATACTAAAGTTTATTTATTTAACCTCCAGTTTTTTTAGACTATAGAGTTCAATTCAAGTTATTTACTAGACTAGAGTTCAATTCAAGTCTTATCTGTGCTTGCATCAATAAAATTCAGTAACCTGTTTATTTATTTACCTCTAGTTTTGAATCAATATAATTACTAAAGTTTATTTATTTGACCTCCAGTTTAGATATTTCATCTCATCCCTCTCTTTCTCTGCCTTAGCCCTCATAACCTGATGAATGCTAGTGGTAGATTTGTCAGACATTTTCTTCTTCTCATGCTCTTGCTTTAGCTCAGAAAGAGCAAGTCTTGCATTGCCCAGGGGTTTTCTATAGAACTACCAAATAATTCAATTAAACAGAAATTGTTCTGAATAATGTTTTGGATAAGGTGGGACACGTGCCAAGACGTGATTGGCCGGTACCGATTTGGTAAGTGAGCTGTTGGATTGATACAAACGGACAAGATTAGATCTGGGCCTCACCGGTGTTAGGTCACCGTAGATGTCGCCAGAACGACGGTGCTACGCCCTTGGTTCAACATATTTGGCGCTCGGGGAGTCTTGGGGACGGGGAGGGGCTCGGGTGGACGCGGTGGTGCTGATGGTAGCCTCGGTTGCCCTCAGGGACGATGGAAACGACGGCTGCGGGGCTCGCCGGAGAGGCGGAGCTCTTGGGTTGGGATGGCTTACACCAAAACGAGCGCTTCTGGGAGAACCAATGGGTCAGCGAGATGCACGAGATCAAGGGGAAAAAGATGCACGAGATCAAGGGGGAAAAGATGTAAAAAAAATATAAAAACATTTAGATCAATGCTCTTATATTTATATTTCTTTATGAAAGAGTAGAAATTATGCTCCAGGACCGGAATCTCTCCCCAAACCTGCATTGCTAGAGGAAAGAGGCGCTTGAGATCCATCCAATGGACTAAAAGGCGCCAATCAGACGGTCGCTCCCAAAAATTGCTCATATTATGATTTCTCAAAAAAAAAATCAGGCGAAGAATACAACACATGTTGTAACTGAAGACTGCACGCTCACCTCCGCAGCTAAAAAACAAACAGAGATCCGCAATCTTACAATAACATGAGCCTTTATTGTAGGAAGGAAGGAAGGAGCAATTCTCACAACCCTTCTTCTTGCTCAAGGAAAGGGACACTCCCCTCATGAGATTTTTATTCGACTTTCGATTGGTTTGAAAATCGGTCTGCTCGTTTCATCTTCCAAATACAATCACTAAACCGGTGAAAGACAGCTAAACCGTAATGCTTGCGTCGTCAGTCGACAAATATGAACCGGATGAGTTCATAAAGTCCAAGGTTGTTGCAAGAGCAACTCGATCCAACAATTGGAAAGTTACCTCAAAGGAAGGCCGGAATATGACCAACAACATCATCATCACTAGTAAAAGATTCATATGCTGCAAAACACGCAAGTCTGGAATTTCATAATGCCTGCCAAAATTATCTATCTTCAAAGAGCAAATTATATCCGGGCTTGAATGGGATAAATAATGATCTTACTTGTATAAATATTATTGCTACTATAGGGAAAAATGATAAACAACCCTGTGCTGTGACCCACATGTATTATTATTTTTGCAATACCAAAATGCACAAAGCTCAACTTTTCATCAATATAGCACAAACATTTCAGTGATAATAACATCCATCTGAGTGCACTGTGCAATACTGAACGCAAACAACTCAAGTTTTCATCAAGTTATTCCTGTAGATATTACTGTACACCAGGATGCATATATATGCCGATACTAGTGAGATGCCAGGATTGAAATAGGCAAGAATATCATCGTATATAAAGAATGTATGGAGAAAAGCAAAATAACTCAATAATGCAAAACCATCAGTTTTGCCTGCCCCGCTAATAACGGAAACAGCGGTACAAAATACCAGTGCTAACATCTCAAGAAACAAGTGAGGCTCAAATTTTTCATCAAGTTACTTGAAAGCAGCAAGTACACCAATCCAGTAACAATAAATAAAATCTGGAAGAGCGCCAATATGCACTAGGATCGATGCATATGCCACCACTAGCAAGCTGCCAGGATCGAAATAGGCCTCCATCCCGAATTACTTGTTTTAGTGTCTAGAACTCTAGATACATCTGTATGTATCTAGATAAATCTGAGACAAGCCTTTTGGGACGGAGGTGATATATCTTAACCGAATTAAGAATCTATCCATGGACAAGTGCAAATATAACAATGATTCAAATGCATTGTTCGACAACTTTCTGACGAATTCAAGTTATTCCAAATAACAATACAGCATCCTAGTGTGAGTAGCAAGCAATGCATTGTTCAATAGCAGAATGCAATAAGCTCAACTTTCTGATGAATTCCAAATAACAGTACATCATCCTAGTGTGAGTAGCAATGCATGCATTGCTAAAATAAAAATACCAAAAAGCAAACAGCTCAAGTTTCTCAGAATCACATTCTGTAGCAATGACATGTACACAAGGATCAGAAAAGGACCCAAGGAGAATGCAAAAAGCTCAAACTTTTTTTTATCAACGCTAGTCATTTGAAATAGCAGTAGAGCATTATTCTGTGACGGTAACATGTGCAGAAAGATCAAAAAAGGACCTAGAGTAGAATGCAAAAAGCCCAACTTTTTCATCATCTCTCTCTAGTTATTCATAAATAATAGCAGTAACAAGTCTTGTGTAACAATAGCATTCTGCGGCCAAATATTTCACCACAAGAGAGGCCAAGGAAGCACCAAGATAACCTAGCGAAATTAGTTACTCTACAATGAACATTACATTCCACAATGTCCTGGACTCTCCAGCAAGCATAATGTAAACGCACACAAACATATTATTGAGTCTGACACCCACCAGCTAGGTCGAATGGAATAGGCATAACTGTATAAAGGATATAGGGATAAGAGCATTCCATTGTGAGTTAGCAACGCATTGTTGTTAAACTATCAGAATGCTAAAAGGCTCAAGTTTCTCATCAACTCTAGTCTAGTTACTTGAAATAGCAGTATAGCGTTCCGTAACAATAACATGTGCAGAAAGATGAGAAAAGGCACCCAAGTAGAACGCACGGCACTGTGAGTAGTAGAATGCAAAAAGCTCAACTTTTTCATCAAGTCTAGTTAATTCTTGAAATAGCAGTGTGGCATTCAAGAAGAATGACATGAGCAGAAAGATAAGAGAAATACCCAATTAACCTGCCATTCTGCGGCAAAATAAATATTTCATCAGACATGAAGCACCACGATAATTTCTAAATACAAGTCTTTTTAGAGATTTCAATATGGACTACATACGGTGCAAAATGAAATGTCTAAAAAGACTTGTATTTAGAAACAGAGGGAGTAGCATGCAATGAACATTACATTCCACGATTTCCTCGACTCTCCAGCATAATGTAAGTTATTGAGGGAGTCTGACACCCACGACAATCTATCTAGGTCGCTAACCAAGTAGTAGTAGTGATGAAGAGAGAAAGAAGATGATGTTACATACATTGCAACAAGGCATGTCAAAAAATTGCTGATCTGATGATACCGATGGCATCGTTGTTGTTTTCATATATAGCATAACACTTTAACATATCATAATAATGTCGAGAAGATGACCCTTCTCAAATAATTAACTCTGACAGCAATAAACGAAGAAACTAGTGCTAGATCATTGGCCAATTGATTCGATTGATTGATGACAGACAGGAGCAGCGAGCGAGCGATTGATTAAGATTAATAATACCGGCCGGCAGGAGGAGGGAATCAATGAATCAATCAGAAGGCGGGCGCGTATCTCTTGGCTGCCTGCTTGGCGGCCATGGCGAGGACCCCTCCGAGGGCGCCAGCGACGGCGGCAGACCTGGGGCCCTGGGCGGCCCTGAAGAGGGCGCCGGTGCCGAGCCCCGCGACTAGGCTGTTGATCCAGTCGTCGTGGCCGTCCCTGGCTGAGACCATGCCGCTCTCCATGCCGGCGTAGAGGAGGCCGATGACGCCGAGCCTGTTGCCGACGCGGCGTCCGGCGGAGCCGCACGAGTTGAGGAGGCGGTTGGCGCGGATCTTGGCGGTGTCGCCGCGCTCGGCGGCGCGTGCGGCCTCGCGCAGGCCGACTGCGGCGCCCGCGACGGCGCCGGAGAGGTAGCCGACCCCGGTGTAGTAGGTGAGGTTCTCTCCCCAGGAGCGGCGCTGGAGGAGGGCCTCCTCCTGGAAGAGGAACTCGGGGGAGGTGGGGAGGTCGTAGAGATTCTTGTAGGCGGTGGGGATGTTGAGGTCCTGGTACGGGTCGTAGAGCCGGCGGCCGGAGCCGGAGCCGTCGGTGGTGGTGGAGGATTCGTCGCGGTGAGGGGCGGATCCCGATCCCGACGGGTAGAGCCGCGGATCGGCCATGGCGGCGGCGGCGGCGGCGGAGGCGGGCGTGGGATGCACGAAAGAAAGTGGAGGAGAGGAGGGTTTGGGTTTGGGGACGGACCGCAAACAAGTCGCCGGTTGGTTCCTTCGTCTTGGTGGAACCCAAAGCTGGACTCTGTGCCAGCCCACGCCGGAAACCATGGCCTCAAGGCCCATGGTGAACAAGGCCCATCCCTCAAGTCAAGCCCCAAGACCGATCTGGGTATGGGTCGGCAAAAGAACTGGGCCTCTAATCATCTTTGCTGCTAGGGTTTAACAAGGCATCATACTTCATGTCGCTTCTTTCGCTCTATCAATTACAATACCCAAACTTCTCTTCCTTCGTGGGCCAGGAATCATGGGCCATGTTGAAGGCTTGTGCTCGAGTTTTCAACTCCTTCAACTTATGGGCCTTATCTAAACTAGTCAAAATTAGAATATACATGCCCATATGGGCCCTGCTTGCCGGGCCAGCCCGATTTTTGGCCCGACAAGGCACGGGAATATATATACTCCATCAGTTGTAACAAGGAGCTTAAACATCTGCTTGCTAAGTAAGGCAACATTCTTCATGTCAAAATCATGAATTCCTAGACCCACTTGCTCTCTAATGCATGCGATCCATTTAACCAATCCGTACCTTTTTCGCCGGAAGAAGAACAAAATAACTCGCTCTTATGGAGATTAATCTTAAGACGCGGAAACTACATAATTGTTAAAGAGAAAAAGTATATTTCTGGCCCCTCGGATTTACAACAAGTTAACATTTGCTCCCTTATCCT
>NC_053026.1:648446149-648543704 GCF_003073215.2 Triticum urartu | reverse complement strand
CATGCAGCTCAGGACACCCAGTCCTCACCATATTCCCCTTGAGCTAAGGTCACACAGACCTCGCCCAATCACTCTGGTAAGTCTTCAAGGTAGACTCCCAAACCTTCACAGACTTCGTTCACCGGCAATCCACAATGTCTCTTGGATGCTTAGAACGCGACGCCTAACCGGCTGGAGGATTCACAGTCCTCAAGTGTAATAAGTCTTCAGATCACACAGACAAGAAGACTTAAGTGATGCCTAACTCTCTTTGGCTCTGGGTGGTCAGTGAATTGTAATACGACTCACTATAGGGCGAATTCTCTCTCAAAGGCTTCGAGGTGGGTTGCTCTCAAACGACAAAAGCCGTACACTAACTCTGAGCAGCCAACCGTTTATGGTTGTAGGGGGTGGGCTATTTATAGCCACTAGGCAACCCGACCTGATTTGTCCGAAATGACCCTGGGTCACTAAGGAACTGACACGTGTTCCAACGGTCAGATTTCAAACTCACGCGGCAGCTTTACTTGGGCTACAAGCAAAGCTGACTTGTCCGACTCTGGACAAGTTTCGCTCTCATAGTCTTCACTCGAAGACATAGGTTTTGGTTAAGCATCACTTCAGTCATTCTGACTGGTTCACTTGGACCCCACTTAATAGTACGGTGGTTCCTATGACTCAACAAAGAAGAAACAGAACTACAAAAGATATAAGTCTTCGAGCTCCTTAGGCTTCATGCGATGTCTTCTCTTGTCATAGTCTTCAATGTGAGTATCTTCACATACCACCTTTGACATCAATGTCTTCATACATTTTTAGGGGTCATCTCTGGTAGGAAAACCAAATTAATGAGGGACTTCTACCTGTGTTATCCTGTAATTCTCACAAACACATTAGTCCCTCAACTAGGTTTGTCGTCAATACTCCAAAACCAACTAGGGGTGGCACTAGATGCACTTACACCTTTGCCACCCATTATCTTGAGGGTGCAGCTGCCATATGGTGGGAAAATACAAAGGCCATGTGGCCGGCTGATGAGGAAATCACCTGGGAAAAGTTTAAGGATCGATTCCGAAAATATCATATCCCTACTAGAGTTATGAAGACTAAGCAGCGTGAATTTCTCGCACTCGTCCAAGGAAATCAGTCTGTGGCAGAATATTTGCAAAAATTCAATCATTTGGCCCGTTACTCTCTTTATGACATGGACACCGAAGAAAGGAGAATTGACAGATTTCTTGGAGGTCTAAACCCACAACTCCAGTGTACTCTCAGTATGCTTGATTTCTCAGACTTCCAAACACTGGTGAACAAGGCTTTCATTGCTGAACGGGAGCACAAGCTTATAGCGGATAATAGGCCTGTTAACAATGACAACAAGCATAAGTTTGAGCCAAAGAAGGAAGGGCAACCGGTGCAAAGGGCTCGTACCTGGCAGCAGACTCAAGTGGAATTCAAGCCAAATTGGCAGCAGAATGTTAACAAGACCACCACTCAAGTCAAGAATGTTGTGACCAACCCAACACATGAGGAGCGTCGGCGTAATAATTCTTGTTTCAATTGCGGGCAGCACGGACATTATGCCAAACAGTGCCCCAAGAACAACAAGATGAATGCCCTAAGCAGGCCACAAGTCAACTTTATGGAGTCATGGCCAACCCAGCAAAACTTCACTGGGCATGTGCTTCATATCTCTGCCGATGAAGTCCAAGAAAAGCCCGAAGTCGTCATTCGTATGTTTTCTATTAATGACATACCTGCCATAATTTTATTTGACTCTGGGGCTTCCCATTCTTTTATTTCTCAGAGTTTTGCTGCCCAAAACAATTTTCCTTGCACGATTTTGGGCACAAATATGCTAGTACAAACCCTGGGATCTATAATCAAGAGCAATCTGGTCTGCCGTGATCTGGAGATCAATATCAACGGGGTCTACTTTCCAACATCTCTGATAATCATTGAGTCTGAAAAGTTGGATATTATATTGGGTATGAATTGGTTGACCCGATATCAAGTTTGCATAAACTGCGCAACCCGAGAAGTCACTTTGACCAGTCTAAATGGGCAACTTACCAAGTTCTATGCTCGCAAGAATATACCCAAGCCAGAACTAGTTTGCACCACTGTGGCTGAATTGGAATTTATTCCTGTGGTCAGTGAATACCCTGATGTGTTTCCAGAAGAACTGCCAGGCATGCCACCAGATCAGGAACTGGAGTTTGCAATAGATTATGTGCCCGGAACCGCACCGTTATACAAGAAGCATTACCGGATGCCCTCACCAGAATTAGTGGAGCTAAAGAAACAGCTTGACGAATTACTCCAGAAAGGTTATATTCGTCCCAGCTCTTCACCATGGGGATCACCTGCTATTTTCGTGGGCAAAAAGGATGGTAGTCTCCGTATGTGCATAGATTACCGCCAACTGAATGAGGTCACCATCAAAAATAAATATCCACTACCAAGGATTGATGATCTGTTTGATCAGCTCAGTGGGGCTAAGGTATTCTCTAAAATCGATTTACGGACCGGATATCATCAGCTCAAGATTAAAAAGGAAGATATTCCTAAGACAGCATTCACTACTCGGTACGGTCTTTACAAATATACCGTGATGTCCTTTGGTCTCACCAATGCCCCTGCTTTCTTCATGCACATGATGAACAAAGTATTCATGGACTTCCTCGACAAATTCATGGTAGTCTTCATCGATGACATCCTCATTTACTCCAAGGGTGAAGAAGAGCACAAGGATCACCTCCGAGCAGTACTACAACGGCTCCGTGACCATCAGCTATACGCCAAGTTCAGTAAGTGCGAATTTTGGCTCAAGAAGGTTGGGTTTCTCGGACATGTACTATCCGCCGAAGGTATAGCCATGGACCCAAGCAAAGTAAAGGATGTGCTCGATTGGGTACCACCCACAACTGTGACGCAGATCCAGAGTTTCCTCGGATTAGCTAGATACTATCGTCATTTTATTGAAGGGTTTTCCAAAATTGCTAAACCCATGACGGAGCTGCTCAAAAAGGATAAGAAGTTTAAGTGGATGGAGGATTGTGAGAAGAGTTTTTATGAGCTAAAGATACGTCTGACAACCGCACATGTATTGACTCTTCCAGACATTTATCGCAGTTTTGATGTGTACTGCGATGCCTCCAGACAAGGTATTGGTTGCATGCTTATGCAAGACAGCAAGGTAGTAGCATATGCATCGCGACAGCTACGACCCCATGAAGGAAATTATCCTACTCATGATTTGGAATTAGCTGCGGTAGTTCATGCAATTAAAATTTGGAGACACTACCTCATTGGAAAAAGGTGCCAAATTTTTACCAACCACAAGAGTCTCAAGTACATCTTCACTCAGCCAGATTTAAATCTCCGTCAGCGAAGATGGCTCGAGTTGGTCAAGGATTATGACCTTGGAATAAATTACCATCTAGGCAAGGCCAACGTCATTGCCGATGCCCTCAGTCGAAAGCCCATCAGCTTAAATGTCATATTGAAATCATTGCCTACCGAACTCCAAGAGGAGATCGCTCAGCTCAACTTGGTCATCATGGATGCTGGCCTCGCAAATATTTTGTAAATTACCCCCACACTTGAGATGGAAATCCGTAAGGCCCAGCCAGCTGACGCCAAGCTGCAAATACGTGCCAAGGGCTAGATGGCAAAGCAGGCCCCTGACTTCTCCAAGGACATATTCGGTACCCTTCGATTCCGTGGACGAATTTGTGTGCCAAATCAACCAGACTTGAAGAAGGAAATCCTGTCAGAAGCACATGAATCCGCATATTCCATTCACCCGGGAGGTACGAAAATGTATGAGGATCTCAGACAAATATTCTGGTAGGAGGGAATGAAGAAAGACATTGCCTATTTCGTGGCCTGTTGCGACATATGCAACAAGGTGAAGGCAGAGCATCAGAAGCCAGCCGGACTCCTCCAACCGCTGCCAGTTTCACAGTGGAAATGGGATGACGTTTGCATGGATTTCATCATAGGATTGACTAGGACTCAGCGAGGCAAGGATGCAATCTAGGTTATAGTAGACACCCTAACCAAGGTTGCCCACTTCATTCCGATCAGCACCAGATACAGAGTAAATCAACTCGCACAGTTGTATGTATCCCGCATAGTCAGTCTGCATGGAGTACCCCGAACTATCACCTCCGACCGAGGTTCCTTGTTTACCTCCGCTTTTTGGTCCCATCTCCATCAAGCCTTGGGGACAACACTGAAATATAGTACTGCCTATCACCCTCAGACAGATGGACAGACAGAGCGGGTAAATCAAATACTTGAAGATATGTTACGAGCCTATGTGCTAGCCAAAGGAGTTAAATGGGAAGATTGCTTGCCATATGCCGAGTTCTCTTATAACAACAGTTTCCAGACCAATCTAAGGATGTCACCATACGAAGCTCTGTATGGCCATAAGTGCCGCACTCCTCTAAATTGGTCTCAGACTGGAGATAGTTGTATCTTCGGAATGGATCTCATGATAGAAGCTGAAAAACAAGTTAGGGAAATCAGAGACAGGCTGCAATTGGCAAAATCTCAACAGAAGAGTTATTATGATGCAAAGCATCGGCAGGTCAGTTTTGAACCCGGAGAACACGTATACCTCCGAGTCACTCCTATGAAAGGAGTCAAGAGATTTCAGACTCGGGGAAAGCTGGCACCCAGATTTATTGATCCATTCCCGATTATGTCTCGAGTGGGTACGGTTGCATATCAACTGGAACTACCCCCTGAATTGGCGGACGTACACAACGTGTTCCATGTTTCGCAATTGAGACGATGCATATTCCCGCCTGAGAAAAGGACTGCAATGGCTGAGATAGAGTTGGCGAAAGATTTAACTTATGAAGAGAGACCGTTCAAAATTTTGGATCAGATGGAAAGGGTCACTCGCAGTAAAGTCAGAAAATTTTACAAGGTTGAGTGGGAGCATCACACAGAGTCATAAGCGACTTGGGAGCGGGAAGAATTCCTTAGGGATCAGTATCCAGAGTGGTTTTCCCAAGCAACCGAATCTCGAGGACGAGATTCATTCTAAGTGGGGGAGGTTTGTGACAGCCTGGTTTTTGCCCTCTCTAATTTGCTTGATTTTCATTTGAAAATTTTTTGAAACTTGGAGTTCTTGAATCTTTTCATAAGGACTTAAACCCTTGGGCATCCTTGGCTTTCACCCAAGTGCTTCATTTCCCTCCTAAATCATCATTTCACTTCTAATCCACCCAACAATAATCTTTGGAATATTTTTCTTAAATGAAAAATATTCATTTTCTCTCAGAAACCCTAGACAGATCTGTTTGCTTCAAAGCAACCCTAATTTTTATGGCTCAGAAAAATCTGAGATAATTCACAAATATTCTGTGAACCTTAGGGCACCTTCCTAAGCAAAAATATTTCATCACTTTTTGGAATTTTTTTGCTACAGAAATATTTTCTATTCTGGACAGAAATGGTGGTTTCTACAGCAACTACCATTTTACTTGCTCCATTTGACCTGAACTTTCTTGTGCATCTTTACCTTAGTAACTTATAACTAGCCTCCAAAGCACAGCCTCAATCTCCCAGCCGTTTGACCACAGTAACTATTCAAAGTTACTGATCAGAAACTTACCTGGCTTGTAAAAACCTCTCTACTGCACCTGGATCCAAACCAATTCGTGGTAACACTCAAAACTACCACGACCATCATGCCAGACATCAAGTTTGTGCTTAGGTCGGCCTGATGTCATAGTTCATGCGGTGACCACATTCGTCCAGGGGTGTTGGCATGCGTGTCGACGCGCTCTGAGCGTCGCTGAGCGCTCTGTTCGTGCATGCTCGCTTCCCTCGCCTTCCTGAGCGTGCCAAACTGCGCCACCATCTTCGTCTCTAAGCCCTTAACCTCGCTCTGGCGCTCGCCGATGTCGGAGCTCGCCGCAGCAAGCACGGCCAAGGTCCGGCCAGCCCAACACTGCGGAGCGCACTGTGCTCGTCACCATCCTCTCAGTCATGTGCTCGTCTCCGTTTGCCCACAGTTGCCGCGTGACCTCCGTCTCCTTCTCCCCCTCTCACTGACGCCGCTCGTCGCCAGACGCCGTGGACAGGTGTCCACCTGCGGAGCCCGAAGCCCCCTCGCCGCTCGCCTATAAATAGGGCCACCCCAGCCTCCTCGAGCACCAACCAGCACTCCCACACACTCCACGACTGCGTAGGAAGCCGTAGCCCGGCCGGGCAGGCCTTGGGCCACCGTCCCCGAGCTTGAGCTCGCCGGCGATCCCCTCTGGTCGCCGCGGAAGCTCTAGCCTCTCCCAGGCCAGGGCAACCCCTCTAGGGCTTCCGCCTCTCTCCGGTGAGGCCGTCTCGCCCGCTTGGAGCCCCTGGAGTGGCCTCCGTTCGCCGTCTTCCTCAACTCCAGCAACCTCCGCGTTCTGCCTCCGCTTGCGAGCTTGTTTCTGATGCCGTCCGACCACCCCTAGCCACGCTACGGGTACGGGAAGGTGCGCCATCGTCCCCTCTCTAAATCCCTCCCTATCGTTTGGGCCAAGAAGCCCTCGTCGCCGCCGAGAGCTCCGGCGAAGCCACGGCCTTATATGTTTCTTTCTCCCCCTTTCCCCGCCTGACTAGCGGGGGCCGCTAGACAGCCACTCTGTACGCGCGCGAAGCGGTACGAGTGGTGGCGCCCTGAGGTTTTATGCCTTCGACGTCACCCCCCCTCAGCTGTTTATTTAAATTCAAAATCATTTATATTCCAGACAACTTCAAACAGTTATAACTCTTCAACCATAAGTCCAAATGAATTGATTCTTTTTGCATTGTGTTATTTGAAAAGAAATCTAGCAACTCACCAAAGATGAGATTTTTCTGAGCTGTTTAGAATTTCTGGTGATTTTCAGAAGTGTTCTTGATATTTGCTTTTTGTGTTTAAATTTATTTTCAGAGGGTGAGGCTTGTCTTCAGGATCACCAGAAGGCTTGTGAACCTCATCTGCACTAAGTCAAGCCACAGCAACATTTTCATGGTGTCATTTCAATATTTGTGATTTTCTTACTTGAATGAAATGATTAATCCATGCATTTAAATAATTATTGTGTTATTTGTATTCTATTAAATATTGGTTAGTTGTTATGCTTGATTTACAGAATGATTGAAACTAGTTTAGTGGGTAAAGCAAGTTAAGGTTTATTTGTGGTGATGTTAGAAATGGTTTTGTTATGCATGTTAGTAATTATTTAAAGCTTTCTTCTTGCCTTCATAAATTGAGAAAAATTTGTTAGAAAATATTCTGTTAAATACTTGTTTAATCATTTTACTTGTCTTTCAGAATGCTTGAACCCAACTTAGTTGATAAAGAAATTAAGAGTTGTTGATAGTGAAATCTTTTGTCAAGCATATGAGAAATTTATCAGAGTTACTTTCTTGCATGAGTAATTAATAAAACTTGTTGCAAAATACTTTGGTTAAGTTGTGAGTCATTTTGAGCAGTAAAGTGATATGAGTTGTTGATGTTTATGCTTGGTGTGTATATGAATGACCTCGGTTATTTTTATTATTATGTGATGCATGTGTAGATTTGCATTTCATGGCATGCTATGACACCGGTCATTTTCATTTTGAAGTTGAACCTGAATATACCTCAACTTGAATATACCGTTGACTGGGTCATGGTGCCGCTGAATCGAGTTTCTTTCCCAGTGCAACCACATTTGCCTTTTTGGGAAGGCCTTGATTCGGTCCATTGACATGGCCTCTGGTCGGTGCCACCAACTAGGGAAGGTTATGTCGTGCTTGCCCTGGCCCGGTAAGCAGGCATAATCTTGTGTGCTCGTTGATGAGATTATGGTACCGAGTCCCCGATTGGGATTGTTTTAACCACTACAGTGGTCGGGGTGTCTTTTGTAGACACGGGGCCACCCAGGACCAGCCCGTTGGGGAGTGGGTCGGAGTGGCCGGGAGAGTGCCGTGGTAATGGAAGGGTTTTGTCGGAATGCCGTTGGTCCACCCGAATGGGAGTGCGAGTAGTAGTAGAAAAGGGGGCAACGGTCCAGGCCGGGTCAGCCCATTAGTCCCGGTTCAGTCCAGAACCGGGACCAATGGGGGCATTGGACCCGGTTCGTGAGCCCAGGGGGCCGGTCGGGCCACGTTGGCCATTGGTCCTGGTTCATCTGGACCTTTTGGTCCCGGTTGGTGGGACGAACCGGGACCAGTGGGCCTCGCGCCTGGCCCACCACCATTGGTCCCGGTTGGTGGCTTGAACCGGGACCAAAGGCTCCCCTTTAGTCCCGGTTCATGCCACCAATCGGGACCAATGAGATGCCTATATATACCCCCTCGCGTAAGAGCAGAGCACACTGCTCTGTTTTTTTCTGGCTGAGGGGGAGAGGGCTTGGTGGTGCTCTAGCTCACCTCCTATGCACACAAGGTGTTCGATGGAATGCCCGAGCCACACTACTTAAGCTTTCTCCTCTCCAAGGGTTTTGTCGGAATGCCGTTGGTCCACCCGAATGGGAGTGCGAGGCCATGGGTTCTGTGGTGTGGGTACAGTGTGCTACCTCTGCAGAGTGTATAATCTATCGATAGCCGAGTCCACGGTGACGGACACCTCATAGTAGGTCCCACCATGAGTCAATGTTTAATAAAAATTGCACCCTAAGCTATGAGCTTTGCATTGGTGATGGATGGCAGAAAGACCATCGAGGCATTTGGGACCAGATGATGGTCGTGGTTGTGATCACCGTAAGGATCACGAGTTGTTCTTGTGAAAGACCGCGTTGGTGGTTTGTTTGTGATCTAGGGATGATCACAGTTGGTAAGCTATCCCGAGGGACATTCGAGCATGATCACAGCATGTTGACATATAGTGTTGCATTATTAATAATTGGTTAAATATCATGATATTGTTTGCCACTATGATTATGCCTGTTGTGAGCTTGCAAGTACATTCAATGTACTGACCTGGCGTGTCATGCCAGATTTCAGGAAAGTATCGTTGGAGAGGAGCGTTGTTCGAGTCTAGATCGTGTCTACATCGGTGTCCTGTGATATGGAGCTTCTGCCATGACGTTATTCCGCTGCCACGTAGTTGTTCGGATCGAGGCCCCTTTTATCTTCACTAAATAATGTACATATTGTTCAGCCGCACCGGGTGTGTCACTTGGCCTCAACAGCTGTTGTAATGTAAACTCTGTTCCGCTAGCATCAATGAAGCGGGTTTTTTCTGTACTAAGATGTTGTGTGTTGCCAGAAGACATGGTCTCTAGGCTGGCAATGCATGGCAAACCGGTCGCTCTGAGCCGGGGTGCCACATATTCGAAGTAGGAAGTGAAGAGGGGGAAGGGGGAATCCTATTCCCTTTTTCCTTTCCTTCTTCCCCTTTCCTTCTCCAATTTGGCCAACCCATATGGGGGGCGCACCAGCCCTTTAGTGGCTGGTGTGTTTCCCCTCTTGGCCCATTAGGTGTTGGAAAACGTAGCATGCAATTTCAAAAAATTTCCTACGATCACGCAAGATCTATCTAGTAGATGCATAGCAACGAGATGGGAGAGTGTGTCCATGTACCCTCGTAGACCAAAAGCGGAAGCGTTAGGTTAATGCAGTTTATGTAGTCGAACATCTTCACGATCCAATCGATCTAGTACCAAACGTATGGCACCTCCGAGTTCAGCACATGTTCAGCTCGATGACGTCCCTCGAACTCTTGATCCAGCAGAGGGTCGAGGGAGAGTTTTGTCAGCACGACGACGTGGTGACGATGATGGTGATGTGATCCGCGCAGGGCTTTGCCTAAGCACTACAACGCTATGACCGGAGGAGTAAACTGTGGAGGGGGCACTGCACACGGCTAAGAGAATAATTGTTGTGCTTTGGGGTGCCCCCTGCCCCGTATATAAAGGAGGGGAGGAGGAGGTCGGCCACCAAGGGGGCGCGCCATGGGGGGAGTCCTACTAGGACTCCACTCCTAGTAGGATCCCCCCCTTTCCTTTCTCATCTAAGGGGGGAAAGGAAGGAGAAGGAGAGGGAAAGGGGGCCACGCCCCCTCCTCCTTGTCCAATTAGGACTCCCTTGGAGGGGGCACGTGCCACCCCTTGCGGGCTCCCCTCTCTCTCCCCTAAGGCCCATGTAGGCCCAATACTTCCCCGGGGGGTTTCAGTAACCGCTCGGTGCTCCGAAATATACCCGAACCATTCCAAAACCATTCCGGTGTCTGAATATCATCGTCCAATATATCAATCTTTACCTCTCGACCATTTCGAGATTCCTCGTCATGTCCGTGATCTCATCTGGGACTCCGAAAAAACTTCGGTCACCAAAACACATAACTCAAAATACAAAAGCGTGCGGACCCTACGGGTTCGAGAACTATGTAGACATGACCGAGACACATCTCCGGTCAATAATCAATAGTGGAACCTGGATGCTCATATTGATTCCTACATATTCTACGAAGATCTTTATCGGTCAAACCGCAATGACAACATACATCATTCCCTTTGTCATCGGTATGTTACTTGCCCGAGATTCGATCGTCGGTATCTTCATGCCTAGTTCAATCTCGTTTCTGGCAAGTCTCTTTACTCGTTCCGTAATGCATCATACTGCAACTAACTCATTAGTCACATTGCTTGCAAGGCTTATAGTGATGTGCATTACCGAGAGGGCCCAGAGATACCTCTCCGATACACAGAGTGACAAATCCTAATCTCAATCTATGCCAACCCAACAAACACCTTCGGAGACACCTATAGAGCATCTTTATAATCACCCAGTTACATTGTGAAGTTTGATAGCACACAAGGTGTTCCTCCGGTATCCGGGAGTTGCATAATCTCGTAGTCAAAGGAATATGTATAAGTCATGAAGAAAGCAATAGCAATAAAACTTAACGATCATTATGCTAAGCTAACAGATTGGTCTTGCTCCTAATGATGTGATCCCGTTCATCAAATGACAACACATGTCTATGGTTAGGAAACTAAACCATCTTTGATTAACAAGCTAGTCTAGTAGAGGCCTGCTAGGGACAAAGTGTTTTGTCTATGTATCCACACATGTATCAAGTTTCCGGTTAATAAAATTCTAGCATGAATAATAAACATTTATCATGATATAAGGAAATATATAATAACAACTTTATTATTGCCTCTAGGGCACATTTCCTTCAAATTTCATCTCCTGAGATTGTGCAACATATTTCCTTCAACTTCATTATATCATTTCTAAGGGAGATGATCTTAGCGGGAGGAAAGTACTTGGAAATAAAAGCATCTTTAGACTTGTTCCATGAATCAATACTATTTTTAGGCAAATATGAAACTAACTTTTAGCACGATCTCGCAGTGAGAACGGAAATAGCTTCAATTTGACAATATCATTATCCACATCTTTTATCTTTTGCATATCACACAACTCAACGGAAGTATTTAGATGGGACGTGACATCTTCACTAGGAAGGCTAGAAAATTGATCTTTCATAACAAGATTCATCAAAGCGGCATTAATTTCATAAGATTCCGCACTAGTGGCGGGAGCAATCAGAGTACTAATAAAATCATTATTATTAGTATTGCAAAAGTCACACAACTTGATATTTTCTTGAGACGTGACAAAGCAAGCAATCTAGCACATGAGCAACCAAAAGGCAAATGAAAAGATGAATGAAAGAAGGGCGAATAAAAAGGCAAATCTTTTTGTGTTTTTCTGAAAACGTTTTGTAAGTGGGGGAGAGGAAAATGAGAGGAAACTGGAAAATAATGTAATGCAAAAAATGAGAGTTTATGATGGGTACTTGGTAGGCTTGATGTAGATGTCGGAAATATGCCCTAGAGGCAATAATAAAATGGATATTATTATATTTCCTTGTTCATGATAATTGTCTATTGTTCATGCTATGATTGTATTAATCGGAAACCGTAATACATGTGTGAATACATAGACCACAACACGTCCTTAGTAAGCCTCTAGTTGACTAGCTTGTTGATCAATAGATGGATATGGTTTCCTGACCATGGACATTGGATGTCGTTGATAACGGGATCACATCATTAGGAGAATGATGTGATGGACAAGACCCAATCCTAAGCATAGCACAAGATCGTGTAGTTCGTTTGCTAGAGCTTTTCTAATGTCAAGTATCATTTCCTTAGACCATGAGATTGTGCAACTCCTGGATACCGTAGGAATGCTTTGGGTGTATCAAACGTCACAATGTAACTGGGTGGCCATAAAGGTGCACTATAGGTATCTCCGAAAGTGTCTGTTCGGTTGGCATGAATCGAGACTAGGATTTGTCGCTCCGTATGCCGGAGAAGTATCTCTGGGCCCACTTGGTAATGCATCATCATAATGAGCTCAATGTGACTAAGGAGTTAGCCACGGGATCATGCGTTATGGAACGAGTAAAGAGACTTGCCGGTAACGAGATTGAACGAGGTATGGGGATATCGACGATCGAATCTCTCGCAAGTAACATACCGATGGGCAAAGGTAATTGTATATGGCATTGATTGAATCCCCGACATCATGGTTCATCCGATAAGATAATCGTGGAACATGTGGGAGCCAATATGGGTATCCAGATCGCGCTATTGGTTATTGGTCGGAGAGGTGTCTCGGTCATGTCTGCATGGTTCCCGAACCCGTACGGTCACTACTAGAAAAAGGTTTATCCCCAGTATCTCTACTAGTGGTGCACCATGATGGTGGTGCGCCACTGCTATATAGCAATGGCGCACCAAAATCAGGTGCGCCATTGCTATGTTTTTACTAATGGCGCACCACATGAGCAGTGCGCCATTGCTATTTTTTTGGTCCACCCCCCCCCACCAGACATAGCAATGGCACACCACACCTAGGTGCGCCACTGCTACATAACAGTGGCGCACCTAGGTGTGGTGCGCCATTGCTATGTCTGGTTGGGGTGTGCCTGCGTGTGGGTGTGAGGTTAGTAATGGCGCACCCTCCCTGGTGCGCCATTGCTAACGTCTCACACACACAAACACACACACCCCTCGGTGGATCGCCTTTTAGGTTTTTTAAAAAATAAAAGAAAATGATAAAAGATTCAAAAAAAATCAAAAAATAGATGCCCATATGTTATGTGTTCTAGTTGTTAGGAAAATTAACAAACATGAATTTTGAATTTTTTGCAAAAGGCCTTCGATAAAATGGCCGTAACTTTTGCATACGACCTCCGATGAAAAAGTTTTTTATATGAAAAATCATCTACTCGAAAAGTTACATCCAAATTCAACGAGCTACGCCTGTTATCGATTTTCTAGAATCCTCAAAAACATAACAGAAAAAAGTTATGATGCTTTTAAGATATGGAGGCAAAAAAATCGAAAAAATGCAAAAAATAAATAAGTTAGCAATGGCGCACAAGTGCATGGTGCGCCACTGTTATGTTCCCGCTTTCAAAATTCAAAAAAATCAAAAAAAATGCAAAAAATAAATAAGTTAGCAATGGCGCACCTTATGAATAATGGGCCACTACTATTTTCCCGCCTTCACAATTCAAAAAAATCGAAAAAAAATAGCAATGGCGCATCAGTGCATGGTGCGCCACTGCTAAGTTGGGACAGAAGTTTAAAAGGGCCGGCCAGCCACTTACCCCTTCATTTTTCTCCTGTATCCTCCACTCCATCTCCTCCTCTCCTCCTCTCCTCCACTCCATCTCCTCCTCTCCGGCGACCTCCTCCTCCTCACGGTGCTCCTCCTCCGGTGACCTCCTCCTCACGGTGCTCCTCCTCCGGCGACCTCCTCCTCCCTCCTCTCCTCCTCACGATGCTCCTCCTCCAGCGACCTCCTCCTCCCTCCTCTCCTCTCCTCCTCACGGTGCTCCTCCTTCCTCTCCTGCTCACGGTCCTCCTCCTCCTCTCCGGCGACCTCCTCCTCCCTCCTCTCTTGATCCTCACGGTCTCTCCTCCCTCCTCCTCTACTTCCGGCCACATGTGGAGATCCCCCAGCACAAAGAACGTACCATATCCAGGTCGAGAACGAAATTTGAAAAAAAAATCAAGCAAAAAAATGAGCAAAAAAGCCAAAAAATGAGCCAGATCTAGATCCAGATCCAAATTCAAAATTCAAAAATAGCAATGGCGCACAGTGGGGCTTAGACGGTGCGCCACTACTATTTTCCCGCCTTCAAAATTCAAAAAAAATCAAAAAAATTCAAAAAAGTTACCAGTGGCACACCTGTAGCAATAGTAATGGCGCACCAGAGGTGCGCCATTAGTATTTGTTACTAGTGGCGTGGTAATAGTGGCGCACCTATAGTGCGCCATTAACGGCAAAAATAGGTGCGCCACTAATAGTCCTTTTTCTAGTAGTGGGTCTACACACTTAAGGTTCGGTGACGCTAGAGTTGTTATGGGAAATAGTATATGGTTACCGAAGGTTGTTTGGAGTCCCGGATGAGATCCCGGATGTGACGAGGAACTCCGGAATGGTCCGGAGGTGAAGATCGATATATTGGACGAAGGGTATTGGAGCCCGAAATTATACTGGGAGTACCGGGTGATGACCAGTGTGACCGAAAGGTGTTTCGGAGGCCCTAGCAAGCGTTGGGGGCCTTATGGGCCAAGGGGAGGGGGCACACCAGCCCACTAAGGGGCTGTGCGCCCCTCCCACCCCCTCTCACGTAACCTGGAGAGGTGGGGGTGCCTCCCCTAGGGCAGCCGCCCCTCTCGGCTTGGGGGCAAGTTTCCTAGGGGTGGAGGCGCCCAAACCCATCTAGGGTTTCCCCTATGGCCGCCGCCCCTCCCCTAGGGAAACCCTAGGGCGCCTCCTCCTCCCCCTTCCCCCTATATATAGTGAGGGAGAGAGAGGGCAGCCGCAACCCCTTCCCTGGCGCAGCCCCTCCCTCTTCCAACACCTCCTCCTCCTTCGTAGTGCTTAGCGAAGCTCTGCCGGAGAACCACGAGCTCCACCACCACCACGCCGTCGTGCTGCCGGAGCTCTCCCTCAACTTTTCCTCTCCCCTTGCTGGATCAAGAAGGAGGAGACGTTCCCGGGCTGTACGTGTGTTGAACACGGAGGCGCCGTCCGTTCGGCGCTTGATCAGATCTTCCGCAATTTGAATCGCCGCGAGTACAACTCCATCAACCGCATTCTTCTAATGCTTTCGCTTAGCGATCTTCAAGGGTATGAAGATGCACTCCCTCTCTCTCGTTGCCAGCATCTCCTAGATTGATCTTGGTGACACGTAGGAAATTTTTGAATTATTACTACGTTCCCCAACAGTGGCATCATGAGCTAGGTCTATGCGTAGATTCTATGCACGAGTAGAACACAAAGTAGTTGTGGGCGATGATTTGTTCAATTTGCTTACCGTTACTAGTCTTATCTTGATTCGGCAGCATTGTGGGATGAAGAGGCCCGGACCGACTTTACACATACTCTTACGTGGGACTGCTTCCACCGACAAATATGCACTTGATGCATAAGGTGGCTAGCTGGTGTCTGTCTCTCCCACTTTACTCAGATCGGATTCGATGAAGAGGGTCCTTATGAAGGGTAAATAGCAATTGGCATATCACCGTTGTGGCTTTTGCGTAGGTAAGAAACATTCTTGCTGAAGGAAATATGCCCTAGAGGCAATAATAAAGTTGTTATTTATATTTACTTATATCATGATAAATGTTTATTATTCATGCTAGAATTGTATTAACCAGAAACTTAGTACATGTGTGAATACATAGACAAACAGAGTGTCACTAGTATGCCTCTGCTTGACTAGCTCGTTAATCAAAGATGGTTAAGTTTCCTAACCATAGACATGAGTTGTCATTCGATGAACGGGATCACATAATTAGAGAATGATGTGATTGACTTGACCCATATGTTAGCTTAGCACTATGATCATTTAGTTTATTGCTATTGCTTTCTTCATGACTTATACATGTTCTTGTGACTATGAGATTATGCAACTCCCGAATACCGGAGGAACACTTAGTGTGCTATCAAACGTCACAACGTAACTGGGTGACTATAAAGATGCTCTAAAGGTGTCTCCAATGGTGTTTGTTTAGTTGGCATAGATCGAGATTAGGATTTGTCACTCCCTGTATCGGAGAGGTATCTCTGGGCCCTCTCGGTAATGCACATCACTATAAGCCTTGCAAGCAATGTGAAAAATGAGTTAGTTGCAGGATGTTGCATTACGATACGAGTAAAGAGACTTGCCGGTAACGAGATTGAACTAGGTATTGAGATACCGAGGATCGAATATCAGGCAAGTGACATACCGATGACAAAGGGAACAACACATGTTGTTATGCGGTTTGACCGATAAAGATCTCCGTAGAATATGTAGGAACCAATAAGAGCATCCAGGTTCCGCTATTAGTTATTGACTAGAGATGAGTCTCGGTCAAGTCTACATAGTTCTCGAACACGTAGGGTCCGCATGCTTAACATTCGATGATGATCGGTATTATGAGTTTATTTGTTTTGATGTACCGAAGGTAGTTCGGAATCCCGGATGTGATCACGGACATGAAGAGGAGTCTCAAAATGGTCGAGACATAAAGATTGATATATTGGATGATGTTATTCAGATACCGGATGAGTTCCGGAGTCACCGGATAAATATCGGAGTGCTGGGGGTTATCGGAAACCCCTAGGGAACTAATGGGCTAACGTGGGCCTTGTGAGAGAGAGAGAGAGAGGAGAGGGCCCTAGGGCTGGCCACCCCCCCCCCTTGAGGAGTCCGAATTGGACTAGGAGGGGGTGGCACCCCCCTCCCTTTCCTTCTCTCTCACTCCCTCTCCTTCCTTCCCCCTCTCTTCCCTTGTTGGAAACCTACTAGGAATCCTACTTGGAGCATGCCCCATGAGGGCCGGCCGGCCTCCCCCTTGCTCCTTTATATACGGAGGTAGGGGCACCCTCGAAATCACAAGTCAGAGAAATGTGTCTTCATAGGATACCCAAAGGAGACTGTTGGGTACACCTTCTATCACAGATCCGAAGGCAAGACATTCGTTGCTAAGAATGGATCTTTTCTAGAGAAGGAGTTTCTCTTGAAAGAAGTGAGTGGGAGGAAAGTGGAACTTGATGAGGTAACTATACCTGCTCCTCTATTGGAAAGTAGTTCATCACAGAAACTGGTTTCTGTAACACCTACACCAATTAGTGAGGAAGTTAATGATGATGATCATGGAACTTCAGATCAAGTTACTACTGAACCTCCTAGATCAACCAGAGTAAGATCCGCACCAGAGTGGTACGGTAATCCTGTTCTGGAAGTCATGCTACTAGATCATGATGAACCTACGAACTATGAAGAAGCGATGGTGAGCCCAGATTCCGCAAAATGGCTTGAGGCCATGAAATCTGAGATGAGATCCATGTATGAGAACAAAGTGTGGACTTTGGTTGACTTGCCCGATGATCGGCAAGCAGTTGAGAATAAATGGATCTTCAAGAAGAAGACTGACGCTGACGGTAATGTTATTGTCTACAAAGCTTGACTTGTTGCGAAAAGTTTTTGACAAGTTCAAGGGATTGACTACGATGAGACTTTCTCACCCGTAGCGATGCTTAAGTATGTCCAAATCATGTTAGCAATTGCCGCATTTTATGATTATGAAATTTGGCAAATGGATGTCAAAACTGCATTCCTGAATGGATTTCTGGAAGAAGAGTTGTATATGATGCAACCGGAAGGTTTTGTCGGTCCAAAGGGAGCTAACAAAGTGTGCAAGCTCTAGCGATCCATTTATGGACTGGTGCAAGCCTCTCGGAGTTGGAATAAATGCTTTCATAGTGTGATCAAAGCATTTGGTTTTGTACAGACTTTTGGAGAAGCTTGTATTTACAAAAAGGTGAGTGGGAGCTCTGTAGCATTTCTGATATTATATGTGGATGACATATTACTGATTGGAAATGATATAGAATTTCTGGATAGCATAAAGGGATACTTGAATAAGAGTTTTTCAATGAAAGACCTCGGTGAAGCTGCTTACATATTGGGCATCAAGATCTATAGAGATAGATCAAGACGCTTAATTGGACTTTCACAAAGCACATACCTTGACAAAGTTTTGAAGAAGTTCAAAATGGATCAAGCAAAGAAAGGGTTCTTGCCTGTGTTACAAGGTGTGAAGTTGAGTAAGACTCAATACCCGACCACTTCAGAAGATAGAGAGAAAATGAAAGATGTTCCCTATGCTTTAGCCGTAGGCTCTATCATGTATACAATGTTGTGTACCAGACCTGATGTGTGCCTTGCTATAAGTCTAGCAGGGAGGTACCAAAGTAATCCAGGAGTGGATCACTGGACAACGGTCAAGAACATCCTGAAATACCTAAAAAGGACTAAGGATATGTTTCTCGTTTATGGAGGTGACAAAGAGCTCATCGTAAATGGTTACGTTGATGCAAGCTTTGACACTGATCCGGACGATTCTAAATCGCAAACCAGATACGTGTTTACATTGAACGGTGGAGCTGTCAGTTGGTGCAGTTCTAAACAAAGTGTTGTGGCGGGATCTACATGTGAAGCGGAGTACATAGTTGCTTCGGAAGAAGCAAATGAAGGAGTCTGGATGAAGGAGTTCATATCCGATCTAGGTGTCATACCTAGTGCATCGGGTCCAATGAAAATCTGTTGTGACAATACTGGAGCAATTGCCTTGGCAAAGGAATCCAGATTTCCCAAAAGAACCAAGCACATCAAGAGACGCTTCAATTCCATCAGGGATCTAGTCCAGGTGGGAGACATAGAAATTTGCGAGATACATATGGATCTAAATGTTGCAGGCCCGTTGGCTAAGCCTCTTCCATGAGCAAAACATGATCAGCACCAAGGCTCCATGGGTGTTAGAATCATTACTGTGTAATCTAGATTGTTGACTCTAGTGCAAGTGGGAGACTGAAGGAAATATGCCCTAGAGGCAATAATAAAGTTATTATTTATTTCCTTATATCATGATAAATGTTTATTATTCATGCTAGAATTGTATTAATAGGAAACATAATACATGTGTGAATACATAGACAAACAGTATGTCACTAGTATGCCTCTACTTGACTAGCTCCTTAATCAGAGATGGTTATGTTTCCTAACCATAGACAAAGTGTTATCATTTGATTAATGAGATTACATCATTAGGAGAATGATGTGATTGACATGACCCATTCCGTTAGCTTAGCACCCGATCGTTTAGTATGTTGCTATTGCTTTCTTCATAACTTATACATGTTCCTATGACTATGAGATTATGCAACTCCCGTTTACCGGAGGAACACTTTGTGTGCTACCAAACGTCACAACGTAACTGGGTGATTATAAAGGTGCTCTATAGGTGTCTCCGAAGGTACTTGTTGGGTTGGCGTATTTCGAGATTAGGATTTGTCACTCCGATTGTCGGAGAGGTATCTCTGGGCCCTCTCGGTAATGCACATCACTTAAGCCTTGCAAGCATTGCAACTAATGAGTTAGTTGCGGGATGATGTATTACAGAACGAGTAAAGAGACTTGCCGGTACCGAGATTGAACTAGGTATTGAGATACCGATGATCGAATCTCGCGCAAGTAACATACCGATGACAAAGGGAACAACGTATGTTGTTATGCGGTTTGACCGATGAAAGATCTTCGTAGAATATGTGGGAGCCAATATGAGCATCCAGGTTCTGCTATTGGTTATTGACCAGATACGTGTCTCGGTCATGTCTACATAGTTCTCGAACCCGTAGGGTCCGCACGCTTAACGTTTCAATGACAGTTATATTATGAGTTTATATGTTTTGATGTACCGAAGGTTGTTCGGAGTCCCGGATGTGATCACGGACATGACGAGGAGTCTCGAAATGGTCGAGACATGAATATTGATATATTGGAAACCTATGTTTGGATATCGGAAGTGTTCCGGGTGAAATTGGGATTTTATCGGAGTACTGGGAGGTTACCGGAACCCCCCGGGGACTTAATGGGCCTTAGTGGGCCTAGGTGGAAGAGAGGATAGGCGGCTAGGGCTGGGCCGCGCGCCCCTCCCCCCCCCCCCCAGTTCGAATAGGACAACGAGAGGGGGGCGGCACCCCCCCCCCCTCCTTCTTCTCCTCCACTCTTTCCCCTCCCAAGTCCTAATCCAACTAGGAAAGGGGGGAGTCCTACTCCCGGTGGGAGTAGGACTCCTCCTGGCGCGCCTCCTCCCTGGCCGGCCGCACGCCCCCCCCCCCCCTTGCTCCATTATATACGGGGGCAGGGGGCACCCCATAAACACAACAATTGATCCTTTGATCTTTTAGCCGTGTGCGGTGCCCCCTCCACCATAGTCCACCTCGATATTGCTGTAGCGGTGCTTAGGCGAAGCCCTGCGTCGGTAGAACATCAACATCGTCACCACGCCGTCGTGCTGACGAAACTCTCCCTCAACACTCAGCTAGATCGGAGTTCGAGCGACGTCATCGGGCTGAACGTGTGCTGAACTCGGAGGTGTCGTACGTTCGGTACTTGATCGGTCGATCGTGAAGACGTACGACTACATCAACCGCGTTGTGCTAACGCTTCCGCTTTCGGTCTATGAGGGTACGTGGACAACACTCTCCCCTCTCGTTGCTATGCATCACCATGATCTTGCGTGTGCGTAGGAATTTTTTTGAAATTACTACGTTCCCCAACAGTGGCATCCGAGCCAGGTTTTATGCGTAGATGTCATATGCACGAGTAGAACACAAGTGAGTTGTGGGCGATATAAGTCATACTGCTTACCAGCATTTCATACTTTGGTTCGGCGGTATTGTTGGATGAAGCGGCCCGGACCGACATTACGCGTACGCTTACGCGAGACTGGTTCTACTGACGTGCTTTGCACACAGGTGGCTGGCGGGTGTCAGTTTCTCCAACTTTAGTTGAACCGAGTGTGGCTACGCCCGGTCCTTGCGAAGGTTAAACAGCACCAACTTGACAAACTATCATTGTGGCTTTGATGCGTAGGTAAGAACAGTTCTTGCTAAGCCCGTAGCAGCCACGTAAAACTTGCAACAACAAAGTAGAGGACGTCTAACTTGTTTTTGCAGGGCATGTTGTGATGTGATATGGTCAAGACATGATGCTAAATTTTATTGTATGAGATGATCATGTTTTGTAACCGAGTTATCGGCAACTGGAAGGAGCCATATGGTTGTCGCTTTATTGTATGCAATGCAATCACCCTGTAATGCTTTACTTTATCACTAAGCGGTAGCGATAGTCATAGAAGCATAAGATTGGCGAGACGACAACGATGCTACGATGGAGATCAAGGTGTCGCACCGGTGACGATGGTGATCATGACGGTGCTTCGGAGATGGAGATCACAAGCACAATATGATGATGGCCATATCATATCACTTATATTGATTGCATGTGATGTTTATCTTTTATGCATCTTATCTTGCTTTGATTGACGGTAGCATTATAAGATGATCTCTCACTAAATTTCAAGATAAAAAGTGTTCTCCCTGAGTATTCACCATTGCCAAAGTTCATCGTGCCCAGACACCACGTGATGATCGGGTGTGATAAGCTCTACGTCCATCTACAACGGGTGCAAGCCAGTTTTGCACACACAGAATACTCAGGTTAAACTTGACGAGCCTAGCATATGCAGATATGGCCTCGGAACACTAAGACCGAAAGGTCGAGCGTGAATCATATAGTAGATATGATCAACATAATGATGTTCACCATTGAAATCTACATTTCACGTGATGATCGGTTATGGTTTAGTTGATTTGGATCACGTGATCACTTAGAAGATTAGAGGAATGTCTTTCTAAGTGGGAGTTCTTAAGTAATATGATTAATTGCACTTAAATTTATCATGAACTTAGTACCTGATAGTATCTTGCTTGTCTATGTTTGATTGTAGATAGATGGCCCGTGCTGTTGTTCCGTTGAATTTTAATGCGTTCCTTGAGAAAGCAAAGTTGAAAGATGATGGTAGCAATTACACGAACTGGGTCTGTAACTTGAGGATTATCCTCATTGCTGCTCAGAAGAATTATGTCCTGGAAGCACCGCTGAGTGCCAGGCCTGCTGCTGATGAAACTGACGACGTTAAGAATGTCTGGCAGAGCAAAGCTGATGACTACTCGATAGTTCAGTGTGCCATGCTTTACGGCTTAGAACCGGGACTTTAACGACGTTTTGAACGTCATGGAGCATATGAGATGTTCCAGGAGTTGAAGTTAATATTTCAAGGAAATGCCCAGATTGAGAGATATGAAGTCTCCAATAAGTTCTACAGCTGCAAGATGGAGAAGAATAGTTCTGTCAGTGAACATATACTCAGAATGTCTGGGTACCATAATCACTTGACTCGGCTGGGAGTTAATCTTCCGGTTGATGGTGTCATTGCAGAGTTCTACAATCACTGCCACCAAGCTACAAGAGCTTCGTGATGAACTATAATATGCAAGGGATGGATAAGACAATTCCCGAGCTCTTCGCAATGCTAAAGGCAGCGGAGGTAGAAATGAAGAAGGAGCATCAAGTGTTGATGGTCAATAAGACCACTAGTTTCAAGAAAAGGGGTAAAGGGAAGAAGAAGGGGAACTTCAAGGAGAACAGCAAGCAAGTTGCTGCTCAGGAGAAGAAACCCAAGCCTGGACCTAAGCCTGGAACTGAGTGCTTCTACTGCAAGCAGACTGGTCACTGGAAGTGGAACTGCCCCAAGTATTTGGTGGATAAGAAGGATGGCAAGGTGAACAAAGGTATATGTGACATAGATGTTATTGATGTGTAACTTACTAGAGCTCGCAGTAGCACCTGGGTATTTGATACTGGTTCTATTGCTAATATTTGCAACTCGAAACGGGGACTACGGGTTAAGCAAACACTGGCAAAGGACGAGGTGACGATGCGCGTGGGAAATGGTTCCAAAGTCGATGTGATCACGATCGGCACACTACCTCTACATCTACCTTCGGGATTAGTATTAGACCCAAAATAATTGTTATTTGGTGCCAGCGTTGAGCATGAACATTATATCTGGATCTTGTTTGATGCGAGACGGTTATTCATTTAAATCAGAGAATAATGGTTGTTCTATTTATATGAGTAATATCTTTTATGGTCATGCACCCTTGAAGAGTGGTCTATTCTTATTGAATCTCGATAGTAGTAATACACATATTCATAATGTTGAAGCCAAAAGATGCAGAGTTGATAATGAAAGTACAACTTATTTGTGGCACTGTCGTTTAGGTCATATCGGTATAAAGCGCATGAAGAAACTCCATACTGGTGGACTTTTGGAACCACTTGATTATGAATCACTTGGTACTTGCGAACCGTGCCTCATGGGCAAGATGACTAAAACGCCGTTCTCCGGAACTATGGAGAGAGCAACAGATTTGTTGGAAATCATACATACAGATGTATGTGGTCCGATGAATGTTGAGGCTCGTGGCGGATATCGTTATTTTCTCACCTTCACAGATGATTTAAGCAGATATGGATATATCTACTTAATGAAGCATAAGTCTGAAACATTTGAAAAGTTCAAAGAATTTCAGAGTGAAGTTGAAAATCATCGTAACAAGAAAATAAAGTTTCTACGATCTGATCGTGGAGGAGAATATTTGAGTTACGAGTTTGGTCTACATTTGAAACAATGCGGAATAGTTTTGCAACTCACGCCACCCGGAACACCACAGCGTAATGGTGTGTCCGAACATCGTAATCATACTTTACTAGATATGGTGCAATCTATGATGTCTCTTACAGATTTACCACTATCATTTTGGGGTTATGCTTTAGAGACGGCCGCATTCACGTTAAATAGGGCACCATCGAAATCTGTTGACACGACGCCTTATGAACTGTGGTTTGGCAAGAAACCAAAGTTGTCGTTTCTGAAAGTTTGGGGCTGCGATGCTTATGTGAAAAAGCTTCAACCTGATAAGCTCGAACCCAAATCGTAGAAATGTGTCTTCATAGGATACCCAACGGAGACTGTTGGGTACACCTTCTATCACAGATCCGAAGGCAATACATTTGTTGCTAAGAATGGATCTTTTCTAGAGATGGAGTTTCTCTTGAAAGAAGTGAGTGGGAGGAAAGTGGAACTTGATGAGGTAACTATACCTTCTCCTCTATTGGAAAGTAGTTCATCACAGAAACCGGTTTCTGTAACACCTACACCAATTAGTGAGGAAGTTAATGATGATGATCATGGAACTTCAGATCAAGTTACTACTGAACCTCCTAGATCAACCAGAGTAAGATCCGCACCAGAGTGGTACGGTAATCCTGTTCTGGAAGTCATGCTACTAGATCATGATGAACCTACGAACTATGAAGAAGCGATGGTGAGCCCAGATTCCGCAAAATGGCTTGAGGCCATGAAATCTGAGATGGGATCCATGTATGAGAACAAAGTGTAGACTTTGGTTGACTTGCCCGATGATCGGCAAGCAATTGAGAATAAATGGATCTTCAAGAAGAAGACTGATGCTGACGGTAATGTTACTGTCTACAAATCTCGACTTGTTGCAAAAGGTTTTTGACAAGTTCAAGGGATTGACTACGATGAGACTTTCTCACCCGTAGTGATGCTTAAGTCTGTCCGAATCATGTTAGCAATTGCCACATTTTATAATTATGAAATTTGGTAAATGGATGTCAAAACTACATTCCTGAATGGATTTCTGGAAGAAGAGTTGTATATGATGCAACCGGGAGGTTTTGTCAATCCAAAGGGAGCTAACAAAGTGTGCAAGCTCCATCAATCCATTTATGGACTGGTGCAAGCCTCTCGGAGTTGGAATAAATGCTTTCATAGTGTGATCAAAGCATTTGGTTTTGTACAGATTTTTGGAGAAGCCTGTATTTACAAAAAGGTGAGTGGGAGCTCTGTAGCATTTCTGATATTATATGTGGATGACATATTATTGATTGGAAATGATATAGAATTTCTGGATAGCATAAAGGGATACTTGAATAAGAGTTTTTCAATGAAAGACCTCGGTGAAGCTGCTTACATATTGGGAATCAAGATCTATAGAGATAGATCAAGACGCTTAATTGGACTTTCACAAAGCACATACCTTGACAAAGTTTTGAAGAAGTTCAAAATGGATCAAGCAAAGAAAGGGTCCTTGCCTATGTTACAAGGTGTGAAGTTGAGTAAGACTCAATGCCCGACCACTACAGAAGATAGAGAGAAAATGAAAGATGTTCCCTATGCTTCAGCCATAGGCTCTATCATGTATGCAATGTTGTGTACCAGACCTTATGTGTGCCTTGCTATAAGTCTAGCAGGGAGGTACCAAAGTAATCCAGGAGTGGATCACTGGACAACGGTCAAGAACATCCTGAAATACCTGAAAAGGACTAAGGATATGTTTCTCGTTTATGGAGGTGACAAAGAGCTCATCGTAAACGGTTACGTTGATGCAAGCTTTGACACTGATGATGGAGCTGTCAGTTGGTGCAGTTCTAAACAAAGCGTTGTGGAGGGATCTACATGTGAAGCGAAGTACATAGCTGCTTCGGAAGCAGCAAATGAAGGAGTCTGGATGAAGGATTTCATATCCGATCTAGGTGTCATACCTAGTGCATCGGGTCCAATGAAAATCTTTTGTGACAATACTGGAGCAATTGCCTTAGCAAAGGAATCCAGATTTCACAAAAGAACCAAGCACATCAAGAGATGCTTCAAGTCCATCAGGGATCTAGTCCAGGTGGGAGACATAGAAATTTGCAAGATACATGCGGATCTAAATGTTGCAGACCCATTGACTAAGCCACTTCCACGAGCAAAACATGATCAGCACCAAGGCTCCATGGGTGTTAGAATCATTACTGTGTAATCTAGATTATTGACTCTAGTGCAAGTGTGAGAATGAAGGAAATATGCCCTAGAGGCAATAATAAGGTTATTATTTATTTCCTTATATCATGATAAATGTTTATTATTCATGCTAGAATTGTATTAACCGGAAACATAATACATGTGTGAATACATAGACAAACAGATTGTCACTAGTATGCCTCTACTTGACTAGCTCGTTGATTAATGATGGTTATGTTTCCTGACCATAGACATGAGTTGTCATTTGATTAACGGGATCACATCATTAGGAGAATGATGTGATTGACATGACCCATTCCGTTAGCTTAGCACCCGATCGTTTAGTATGTTGCTATTGCTTTCTTCATAACTTATACATGTTCCTATGACTATGAGATTATGCAACTCCCATTTACCGGAGGAACACTTTGTGTGCTACCAAACGTCACAATGTAACTGGGTGATTATAAAGGTGCTCTGAAGGTGTCTCCGAAGGTACTTGTTGGGTTGGCGTATTTCGAGATTAGGATTTGTCACTCTGATTGTCGAAGAGGTATCTCTGGGCCCTCTCGGTAATGCACATCACTTAAGCCTTGCAAGCATTGCAACTAATGAGTTAGTTGCAGGATGATGTATTACAGAACGAGTAAAGAGACTTGCCGGTAACGAGATTGAACTAGGTATTGAGATACCGACGATCGAATCTCGAGCAAGTAACATACCGATGACAAAGGGAACAACGTATGTTGTTATGCGGTTTGACCGATAAAAGATCTTCGTAGAATATGTGGGAGCCAATATGAGCATCCAGGTTCCGCTATTGGTTATGGACCAGAGACGTGTCTCGGTCATGTCTACATAGTTCTCGAACACGTAGGGTCCGCACGCTTAACGTTTCGATGACAGTTATATTATGAGTTTATATGTTTTGATGTGCCGAAGGTTGTTCGGAGTCCCGGATGTGATCACGGACATGACGAGGAGTCTCAAAATGGTAGAGACATGAAGATTGATATATTGGAAGCCTATGTTTGGATATCGTAAGTGTTCCGGGTGAAATCGGGATTTTACCGGAGTACCGAGAGGTTACCAGAACCCCCCAGGGACTTAATGGGCCTTAGTGGGCCTAGGTGGAAGAGAGGAGAGGTGGCTAGGGTTGGGCCCCCCCCCAGGCCGAATAGGACAAGGAGAGGGGGGCGGCGCCCCCCTTCCTTCTTCTCCTCCACTCTTTCCCCCTCCCAAGTCCTAATCCAACTAGGAAAGGGGGGGAGTCATACTCCCGTTGGGAGTAGGACTCCTCCTGGTGCGCCTCCTCCCTGGTCGGCCGCACCCCCCTTGCTCCTTTATATACGGGGGCAGGGGTGCCCCATAAACACAACAATTGATCGTTTGATCTTTTAGCCGTGTGTGGTGCCCCCTCCACCATAGTCCACCTCGATATTACTGTAGCGGTGCTTAGGCGAAGCCGTGCGTCGGTAGAACATCAACATCATCACCACGTCGTCGTGCTGACGAAACTCTCCCTCAACACTCGGCTGGATCGGAGTTCGAGGGACGTCATCGGGCTGAACGTGTGCTGAACTCGGAGGTGTCATACATTCGGTACTTGATCGGTCGGATCGTGAAGACGTACGACTACATCAACCGCATTGTGCTAATGCTTCCGCTTTCGGTCTATGAGGGTACTTGGACAACACTCTCCCCTCTCGTTGCTATGCATCACCATGATCTTGCGTGTGCGTAGGAATTTTTTTGAAATTACTACGTTCCCCAACAGTGATATGGCCAAAAGGATGTGATGAATTATATATATATATATATGATGCATGAGATTTATCATGTTCTTGTAATAGGAATCATGACTTGCATGTCGATGAGTATGACAACCGGCAGGAGCCATAGGAGTTGTCTTAATTTATTGTATGACCTGCGTGTAAATGAAAAACGCCATGTAATTACTTTACTTTATTGCTAACCGTTAGCCATAGTAGTAGAAGTAATAGTTGGCGAGACAACTTCATGAAGACACGATGATGGAGATCATGATGATGGAGATCATTGTGTCATGCTGGTGATGAAGGTGATCATGTCGCGCCTCGAAGATGGGGATCAAAGGCACAAGATGATATTGGCCATATCATGTCACTTTATGATTTGCATGTGATGTTTGTCATGTTTACATCTTATTTGCTTAGAACGACGGTAGCATAAATAAGATGACCCCACACTAAAATTTCAAGAAATGTGTTCCCCCTAACTGTGCACCGTTGTGAAGGTTCATTGTTTCGAAGCACCACGTGATGATCGGGTGTGATAGATTCTAACGTTCGCATACAATGGGTGTAAGCCAGATTTACACATGCAAAACACTTAGGTTGACTTGACGAGCCTAGCGTGTACAGACATGGCCTCGAAACACGAGAGACCGAAAGGTCGAACATGAGTCGTATAGTAGATGCAATCAACATGGACATGTTCGCCGTTGATGACTAGTCCGTCTCACGTGATGATCAGACACGGCCTAGTCGATTCGGATCATGTGTCACTTAGATGACTAGAGGGATGTCTATCTGAGTGGGAGTTCATTAAATAATTTGATTAATTGAACTCATTATCATGAACATAGTTTAAATTGTCTTTGCAAATTATGTTGTGGATTAATAGCTTGTGCTTTAGCTCCTTGTTTTAATGCATTCCTAGAGAAAGACTAAGTTGAAAGATATTGTAAGCAATTGTGCGGACTAGGGCCGTAGTCTGAGGATTGTCCTCGCTGCTACACAGAAGACTTCTGTCCTTGATGCACCGCTCGGTGTGCCAACCCCTCTGGCGTCGTCTGTGGATGTTGTGAACATCTGGCAGACACGTTCTGATGACTACCTGATAGTTTAGTGCGCCATGCTTTACGGCTTAGAGTCAGGGCTCCAAAAGCGTTTTGAACGCCATGGAACATATGATATGTTCCAAGAGCTGAAATTGGTATTTCAGGCTCATGCCCGTGTTGAGAGGTTTGAGACCTCTGACAAGATCTTTGCCTACAAGATGGGGAGAATAGCTCAGCCAGTGAGCATGTGCTTAGAATGTCTGGGTACTTCAATCGCTTTGAATCAAGTGGGAGTTAATCTTCCAGATAAGAGAGTGATTGACAAAAGTTCTCTAGTCACTATCACCAAGTTGCTAGAGTTTCGTGATGAACTATAACATGCAAGGGAAGATGATCCCGGAGCTGTTCATCATGCTTAAGGCCGTAAAGGTAGAAATCAAGAAGGAGCATCAAGTGTTGATGGTTAACAAGACCACTTGTATCAAAGAAGGGCAAGGGCAAGAAGGGAAACTTCATGAATGGCAAGCCAGTTGCCGCTCCAGTGAAGAAACCCAAGAACCCAAACCCGAGACAAAGTGCTTCTATTAGGGGAACGGTCACTGGTAGCGGAATTGCCTCAAATACTTGGTAGATAAGAAGGCTGGCAACTTCAACAAAAGTATATTTGATATATGTGTTATTGATGTGTACCTTACTAGTACTCCTAGTAGCACCTGGGTATTAGATACCAGTTCAGTTGCTAATATTGGTAACTCGAAACAAAAGCCACGGAATAAACGGAGACTAGCTAAGGGCGAGGTGACGATGTGTGTTGGAAGTGTTTCCAAGGTTGATGTGATCACCATCGCATGCTCCCTCTACCTTCGGGATTAGTGTTAAACCTACATAAATGTTGTTTGCATTGGTGTCTGCGTTGAGCATGAACATGATTAGATCATGTTTATTGAAATACGGTTATTCAAGTCAGGGAATAATGGTTATTCTGTTTACATGAATAACACCTTCTATGGTCATGCACCCAATGTGAATGGTTTATTGAGTCTCGATCGTAGTGATACACATGTTCATAACATTGATGCCAAAAGATGTAGAGTTGATAATGATAGTACCACTTTCTTGTGGCACTGCCGCTTAGGTCCTATTGGTGTAAAGCGCATGAAGAACCTCCATGCTGATGGACTTTTGAAGTCACCTGATTTTTAATCACTTGACACATGCGAACCATGCCTCATTGGCAAGATGACTAAAACCCCGTTTTCTTTGTAACAATGGAACGGGCAAGTGACTTGTTGGAAATCATACATGCTGATGTGTGCGGTCCGATGAGTGTTGACGCGTGCGGTGGATATCTTTATTATCACCTTCACCGATGAATTGAGTAGATATGGGTATATTTACTTGATGAAGCATAGTCTAAAACGTTTGAAAAGTTCAAGCAATTTTGGAGTGAAGTTGAGAATCGTCATAACAAGAAGATCAAGTTCCTATGATTTGATCAAGGGGAGAGTATCTGAGTTATGAGTTTGGAAATCACTAAAGACAAGGTGGAATCATTTCAAGTTGATGCCGCCTGGAACACCATAGCGTAATGGTGTGTCCGAACGTCATAATCGAATGGTGCGATCTATGATGTCTCTTACCGATCTACCGCTATCATTTTGGGGTTATGCATTAGAGACAATTACATTCACTTTAAATAGGGCACCATCTAACATTACTGGAATCTGGCAATTTGCCGTCTGCCACCTCTTTGCCATCTGCCAGCTGACAGCAAGAGCCTCTTTGCCGTCCGCTTCCACAAAGCGGACGGCAAAGAAAGTGCAGATGGCAAAAAGTCTATTTGTCGTCCGCTGCTTCTTTGTCGTCAGCCAGCTGACGGCAAAGAGCTAGAAGGCAGACGGCAAAGGGTCAGGTGAGCCCCACAGGGCACGGCGTGGCTAGGTCAGGTTCTTTGTCATCCGCCAGCGGACGGCAAAGAGGAGACGTGGGCCAGCCCTAAACGGCCGCCCTCTTTGCCGTCTGCCCACTTAACGGGCCGAGCCATCTCCTCTCTCTCTCTCTCTTTCTCTGTCTCCCTCCCGCGCGCCCGTCTCTCTCCTCCCCCGCCGCTCTGCCGCCGCCGCCCACCAGCCCCGCCCCCCGGACCCAGCCCCTGCCGCGTCCAGCCCTCCCCCCCCCCCGCCCCCGCCCCGTCGCCCCGCCGCACCCCGTCGCCGGGGAGGCCTGCGTAGGGCCGTCTCGGTGCCGGACCCCTCCCTGTGGCCCTACGCCGCCCCGCCCCATTGCTGCCCTTCTCCCCGCGGCCCCTGCGCCGCCCCGCCCCACCGGCCAACCTCGCCCTCCACCGGCGAGCCCCTGCAGGTTTGTTCTTCCCCCCCTTTTTTAGTTTAGTTTTTTAGTTTCTTTTAGTTTAGTTTCTATTTTAGTTTAGTTTCTATTTTAGTTTTAGTTTTAGTTTAGTTTTATTTTCAGTTTAGTTTTAGTATTAGTTTATTTTAGTTTAGTTTATTTTAGATTAGTTTTAGTTTTAGTTTAGAAGAAGAAGAGGAGTAGAAGGAGGAGGAAGAAGAAGAAGAAGAAGAAGAAGAAGAAGAAGAAGAAGAAGAAGAAGAAGAAGAAGAAGAAGAAGAAGAAGAAGAAGAAGAAGAAGAAGAAGAAGGAAAGGAAGAAAGAGGGCGCCCGGGGACGAGCGGGTTAGGGGTTCCTCGTTGTCGATGGAACCCTAAATAGCAAGTATCGTTGGTGCGAGATACATGTGGTCGTCGGTGTCGAATACTACATCCATGTCCCACAAGTGACGTCGACGTCCATCGTCCCAAAGCAACTGTTCTCGGCGTCGATGGCGGTCGAACACCATTGCGAATTTGTCTGGCAGCCTCTGCCATGAAGATTAAAAGGCAAGTGTTGAAACTTGAAACACCCAAACTGACTCAAGTCGGTTTGGTTGTTTGAAATTTCAAAACTTGGCTTTAATCCTCATCGCAGAGGATGCCAGACAAATTCGCCAAGGTGTTCGACCGTCATCGGCCACCAGAACTATTGTTGCGGGACGCCGGGCGCCGGCTTCACTTGTGGGATGTGGATCTAGTGTTCAACGCCGACCGCCACATGTATCTCGCACCGATGATACTTGCTATTTAGGGTTCCATCGACGCCAAGGACCCCCTAACCCGCTCATCCTGTTATAAAAATTTAGTTAGGTCGACGGAAGAAACAAAATTGCTATGTTATTCATCTTTCGATTTAAATGTGCAGTTATTTCGTCGCTGCGAGGGTCTGGTGTTCGACGATCTCTGCCCCTGCGTTCGTTGGTGAGCACAAATGACATCTCCTCCTCCCCCCTTCATTTGCTTTGTTCTGGTCTTTGTGCCAATGAAACTTGCTAGCTATAGGTGTCAATCATCAGTATGCGTAACCACTATGCGTCTCCCGTTCGAAAGGGTTACATCTATAAATATGCATGCATTTGCATATTTATAATTGTGATTCTTTCAAATTGTCCAACGTTATCCATGGACAGCCCGAGTATGTGTAGATTGGGTTTGTTTTCCCATATGCTCTGCTCCGGATCCGATGCAGAATTTCGTCAGTGCCTCCCTGTTGTTCTCCAGGTACACATCCTCTCTGCTTATTGCCGAGACGTGTATCAAGAGAACAACGGGTAGGTGCTGCTGAAATTTTGCGTCGGATCCGGAGCAGAGCATCGGAAAGCAAACCCAATCTACACATACTCGGGTGGGATTAGGACCTATCTTTACCTATTAGCGTGTAGGTTGCATGGACGTAATAAAACTGAAAAACTCCATTAACTGATGGATATGCATGGTTTGCTTAATTATGTATATATTTCTTGTGTGTCCAGTAGGAAGTCAATATGAGTGATCGTGCATGGATGTACACCGGTTACACTAGTCAGAAAGTTTGGACCGAGGAATGGTTAACAAAAACCAAGGGGTTTGTTAGAGCCGCATTTGCAAATGGCCAGGAATTAAGTTGGTGCCCCTGTGCCCATTGCGACAACTGTAAAAAGATGGACGAGCTTGAAATGAGTAAAGACCTGCAAAAGTTTGGTTTACGCCTGGTTACACAGTCTGGACATTACATGGTGAGTCTACCCAACGTGCCAGAGCTGAGGTGATTCGTCGTCGCACCAACGAGCATGGTACCGGGACCGCAAACATGGTGCAAGACTTTGACGATGCTCGGGACTCGGATGAGGAGATGGAGGAATCTGCAAAGGCCTTCACTGAAATGTTGGAGTCCTCAAAATGTCCCCTCCACAAGCACACGAAGCTTTGTCAGCTGGATGCCATCTCACAAATAATGGCTCTGAAGGCTCAATTCAACTTGGGCAGAGAATGCTACGACGCGATGATCACAGTATTCAGACGATTTCTACCCAAAGGCCATGTGCTACCTCCAAACCTATACTAGTCAAACAAAATCCTCCGTGCTCTTAAGATGCCCTATGAGAAGATACATGCCTGTGAGAAAGGATGTGTCTTATTTAGGCTTTAGTATGAGGACTTGAGCTATTGTCCCATTTGCAATTCTTCCAGGTATGTTGTGGTAGACAACGGTATGGGTGAGAAGACGCAGACCAAAATACCCGTTAATGTTCTTCGATATATGCCAATCGTACCAAGACTTCAACGTCTTTTCATGGTCGAAGAGACGGCCAGACAGATAACATGGCACAAAACGGGCAACCGAACTAGATGCATATGGGAATGTGATGATGGTGCACACATCGGATGGTGAAGCGTGGAAGTGCTTCGATGCATTACATAAGGAAAAAAACGACAGATCCAAGGCATCCTCGAGTCGCCGTCAGCACAGATGGGTTCGGTGTGTTTGGTCAGATGGCAACCGCATACAGCTGTTGGCCCGTGTTTGTCATTCCACTCAATCTCCCCCCCCCCTGGGGCAAATTATGCAAAGAAAGAACATTTTCCTAACGTTGATAATTCCAGGGCCCAACTATCTGGGGAAGAATATGAATGTGTGCATGCAGCCGCTTAAGGATGAATTGCAAGAAGCTTGGGATAATGGGTTCAAGACATACGGCGCCTTTAGCAAAGATAACTTCATAATGCGTGCCTAGTACATGTACTCGACGCATGACTTGCCGGTGTATGCTCTATTCGTTGGTTGGTGTGTGCATGGAAGTTTCCCGTGCCCCACATGCAAGGGAGCTCTTGAGTTTCGTTGGCTGGCGGCATGGCACAATTATAGTTACTTCGACTTGCATAGGCCGTTTCTACATCATGGCCATAAGTTCAGGAAAGACAAGAAGAACTTCATCAAAGGTAGAGTTGTCAAACACTCTGCACCACCTGCGTTGACAGGCCAACAGACCCTAGATCAATTAAACGCTCTCGAGCCAGATCCAGAGCATCCAGGGTATTTCAAGGGGGATAATAAGGAACACGCTTGGACTCACAAGACATGCTTCTGGGATCTGCCTTACTTCAAAGACCTCCTTTGCCCACACAACATCGACGTGATGCACACTGAAAAGAATATCGCCGAAGCCATTTTTGGTACATTGTTCGGCATAGAGGGGTGAGGGAGTCCTGGATTAGGGGGTGTCCAGATAGCCGGACTATACCTTCGGCCGGACTCCTGGACTATGAAGATACAAGATTGAAGACTTCGTCTCGTGTCCGTAAGGGACTTTCCTTGGCGTGGAAGGCAAGCTTGGCGATACGGATATGTAGATCTCCTACCATTGTAACCGACTCTGTGTAACCCTAGCCCTCTCCGGTGTCTATATAAACCGGAGAGTTTTAGTCCGTAGGATGAACAACAATCATACCATAGGCTAGCTTCTAGGGTTTAGCCTCTCTGATCTCGTGGTAGGTCTACTCTTGTACTACCCATATCATCAATATTAATCAAGCAGGACGTAGGGTTTTACCTCCATCAAGAGGGCCCGAACCTGGGTAAAACATCGTGTCCCCTGCCTCATGTTACCATCCGGCCTAGATGCACAGTTCGGGACCCCCTACCCGAGATCCGCCGGTTTTGACACCGACATTGGTGCTTTCATTGAGAGTTCCTCTGTGTCGTCACTCTTAGGCCCGATGGCTTCTCCGATCAACAACAGCGATGCGATCCAGGGTGAGACTTTTCTCCCCGGACAGATCTTTGTATTCGGCGGCTTTGCACTGGGGGCCAATTCGCTTGGTCATCTGGAGCAGATCGAAAGCTACGCCCCTGGCCATCAGGTCAGATTTGGAAGTTTGAACTACACGGCCGACATCCGCGGAGACTTTATCTTCGACAGATTTGAGCCACAGCCAAGCGCGCTGCACTGTCACGATGGGCATGATTTAGCTCTGCCGCCGAACAGTGCCCTGGAGGCAGCACCTGTGTCTGCTCTGACCCCTAGCTTAGAGCCGATCACACCAATCGAGGATGGGAGGTTAGACACCGCCTTGGGGGCTGCAATCTCTACGGCGATCGAGCCGAACACCAGCCCTATTCTCTGCGAAGCCCGTGACTCCAAGGAGCCGGACTCCTCTCCAGACTCCGAGCCCTCCGCGCCCCGACCGATCGAACCCGATTGGGCGCCGATCATGGAGTTCACCGCCGCGGACATCTTTCAGCACTCGCCCTTCGGCGATATTCTGAATTCACTAAAGTCTCTCTCTTTATCAGGAGAGCCCTGGCCAGACTATGGTCAACAAGGTTGGGATGCGGATGATGAAGAAATTCAAACCCCACCCACCACCCACTTCGTAGCCACTGTCGATAATTTAAACGACATGCTCGACTTCGACTCCGAAGACATCAACAGTATGGACGACGATGTAGGAGATGAACATGAACCAACGCCTATAAGGCATTGGACAGCCACCTCATCTCATGATGTATACATGGTGGACACACCCAAAGGAAGCGACAACGAGGAACACAGGGATGCAACGAGGGATCGTTCACTCGAAAAGCAATCAAAGCGGCGACGTAAGCGCTGCTCCAAGCCCCGCCTCGACCGAAACAGCAGCCATACAGACCCAGCCATAGAGCAGGACGAGCCGGCGGACGACGAACATGCCTTCGAGCAAGCGTCCGAACAGGGCAACTTGGATAAACAAACCGAAAACCCCGTCCCCGGCGAAAACAACAGTCCGGACGACCTTACGCCGGATAAACTCATGGAGCAGAAGAGCCTCCACAAAAGGCTCGTCGCCACTGTGCATAGCCTGAAAAAGCAGAAGCGGAAGCTCAAAACTGCGAAAGATGCACTCAGAATCAGATGGAGCAAAGTACGCAACACCGCAGACAAATATGCCGGCAGCCGCCGCACAAAAAGCTATCCAAAGCGAAAGCTACTGCCTGAACTTGATGAGGAAGCCTTAGAGCCCCCGCAGTCAAAAAATAGGAAAGCCACCCGGTCGGATAGACGACCGCATGGCCAGCATGGAGCGGCAAGCGGCCGCACACAAGCCGGCACGCGATCCACCAAAGGATCCGCATCAAAAAGATGGCCCAGCCAGATCTATCTACGGGCCAAGAAAGCAAGCTCTAGTAAGCAATGCAACACAACAAATATCCGAACATCACGGCACACCCAAATACAGGGGTGCCGCACACCCCCTATGTTTCACCGATGAGGTGCTGGACCATGAATTTCCAGCGGATTCAAGCCCGTAAACATAGAGGCGTACGACGGAACAACAGACCCTGGGGTCTGGATCGAGGATTATATCCTCCACATACACATGGCCAGAGGAGATGACCTCCACGCCATAAAATACTTACCCCTCAAGCTTAAAGGGCCAGCCCGACATTGGCTCAAAAGCCTTCCCGAAAACACCCATTGGAAGTTGGGAAGAGCTTGAGGATGCTTTCCGGGCAAAATTTTCAAGACCTATGTCCGCCCTCCGGATGCAGACGATCTCAGTCACATAACTCAACAGCCCGGAGAGTCAGCCCGGAAATTCTGGAACAGATTTCTTACTAAAAAGAATCAGATAGTCGACTGTCCGGACGCCGAAGCCCTAGCAGCCTTTTAAGCACAACGTTCGAGACGAATGGCTCGCCAGACACCTCAGCCAATAAAATCCAAGAACAATGGCCGCATTAACAAGCCTCATGACCCGCTTTTGCGTAGGAGAGGACAGCTGGTTGGCAAGATGTAGCACCATCGACCCAAGTACATCTGAAGTTAGGGATGGAAACGGAAAACCCCGACGCAGCAAGGACCAGCGCCGGAATAAGGGAAATAGCCCAAAGAGCACGGCGGTCAACGCCGGATTCAAAAGCTCGCGGCAGAATCAGAGAAAGCCGCCCCTCAAGGATAACAGGGACTAGCTATCCAACTTAAACAAAATCTTGGACAAGATATGTCAAATACACAGTACTCCCGGGAAGCCTGCGAACCATACCCACAGAGATTGTTGGGTTTTCAAGCAAGCCGGCAAGCTCAACGCCGAACACAAGGGGCTCAACACACCAAGTGAGGACGACGACGAACCCCACAAGCAGAGCACCAGGAAACAAAAGGATTTCCCACAAGAAGTCAAAACAGTAAACTTACTTCATGTGATGAACAGAACGGCGCCAGCAGAGATACGTGCCATACGGCCTATCCCAAAGGAGTCTCGCCAATGGTTGTTAAAACCAATCACCTTCGACCATCAGGATTACTCTAGAAGTATCCGGAACACAGGCTGGACTGCCTTTGTATTAGATCCAATAATCGGCGGACTCCACTTTACAAATGTCCTGATGGACGGCGGCACTGGTCTAAACCTATTATACTAGGACACAATCCGCAACATGGGGGTAGACCCAACAAAAATTCGCCATAGCAAAACCTCCTTTCAAGGGGTAACGTCAGGCCCGGATGCTTGCTGTATGGGTTCTCTCCAGCTAGAAGTTATGTTCAGCTCCCCCGATAACTTCCGTCGCGAACAGCTAACTTTCCACATCGCCCCATTCTCAAGTAGCTATCAAGCACTGCTGGGACGCGAAGCTTTCGCCCGCTTTAACGCAATACCGCATTATGCATCTCTTACGCTTAAGATGCCCGGTCCACGAGGCATCATCCCATTAAAGGGAAAACATTGAGTGTTCCCCCTGCGCGGAAAACAGTGCGGCTGCCTTGACAGCCCCACAATAAAGTGGCTTCACCAGCCAAAGCATCTAAACAGGTCGTCAAGACCACGGACACGGCTAGACGAGTCCGGCATAAACATACATTTGATAAAGGCTTAATAGCCATATACCCCTGTACTAGGGGCTCTGCGCATATAAAACAAGAGACAATAAAACTCAATTTTACCCATTTCGATTTGTACTTTGTTTATTTAGCATAACTTATGTTCGGCACGATCTTTCTTTAACTAAGTTCCTCTCTTTTACAGATGAACACCGTGCTACGCCCGTCCAGGATACGGCACAACGGAGACACAGGCGCAGACGTGCAGTAGGGACCCGTTCCAAGGATTCTTTTTAGATTAAGACCCTGCGTAAACCTTTTTTACTGTCTCTTGTTGATACACATCCCCTGGTTTCTTGATATAACCAAGGAGGAGGCTGGCGTTTTGGCATGTGGCCATGCCAGAATTTTGCGCGTACCTGGACACTAGGGGCTTATTACTAAGGGCGTTATCCCGCCCGCCCTCATAAAGACCGAATACCTTAGGGAGTATTCGGCGTCACGAGTTTGGCCTTATATGCATCAGCTCCGAATCATGTCTTTGGTCAAATGTTGGGTTTGCCCGGCTCCTATGTTTTGCTGCCTTACGTTCCGCTCTATCGGCTAAGGCGGCACCAGGAGAACTACTGCGATTGTGCCCCGGTTCGGCCAAGCGAGCACCTCAGTAGAGAAAGTCGAAAACTGACTGTCATGATATAGCGTGAGACTGATCAACCACTCGATGACTTACCGGAATCTTTAGGATTCCTCCGCATTAATGAAGGGTCGTTTCTCGGCCAGGCACATACGCGCCCCGAGTTCGGGCGAGCGCAGGCGCCACCAGGGGCTATATAAGTAGCCTCATTGTCAAACTCCTATGGCTAAGTGAAAGTGATAAAGCATCATAGTCCGATTGCCTAGTTCGCTGCGCTATCACCTCCTTTGTAGGACAAAGACATTGGATCAAGTGTGAAAATGCGCCTTCTGCGAACACCCCCGCATTATGTGCGTGGGGCTGAAGCCGACGACTGCCATCTTTCAGATTATATATACATATATGTTAAACGGCCGCACAGGAGGTATCATAATACTTGCAGGCACAAGTATAAAAAGCTTCTACAATTTATCAAAATATTGTTTTACAATAATACATGCTATTTGAATATAGTATCCTTCGAGCACTGCGTCTCTATTAAACGAGCGCCTTGCAGAACTTCCTGAAAATAGCGCTCGGCAGGTACTCGGCTTCCATCCGAGTCTAGGGATGCAACAGCGGTGGCTTCCATTTCCGCCCAGTATGTCTTGAAACGGGCAAGAGCCATCCGTGCACCCTCTATGCACACTGACCTCTTCATCGCATTGATATGCGGCACCGCACCAAGGAACTGCTGCACCAAGTTGAAATAACTTTTCGGCTCTGGCCTCTCTAGCCACAGATGACTCACGACATACTTCATGGCGAGTCCGGACAACCTATTTAGCTCGGCCCATTCGGCCAAACGATCGACTAGTGACAGTGGACGCTTTGGATTGTGGAACTGCGACCAGAAGAGCTTTTCCACTTCACGATCTTCTTGATCTCAGAAGTGCTCGGCCGCATCTGCGGCACTCGCTGCTAAATCCAAATAGGTGTCCGCCGTACTCCACATCTGGTCTAATGGAGCATGTTTAGGATCACAGAACTTCCTCCGCGGCATAAAGGGCTTTCCAGCCGCGATCTCTCCGGCCTGACGCAGCTCCTCCTTCATAGCTCTCATCGCAGAGCGAGCATCCTTGGCATCGGCAACGGCCTTCTTCAGGTCCGTCTGTTCCGACCGATCTTCTTTTTCAAGAAGCTTGCAATGGTTAGCAGCGTTCTTCAGCTTCACGGCCATCTCAGCCATTTCCTTCTTGCTTCGGCAGTGAGCAGCCTATTCGGCTTTCAGCTCTTCAATTGCCTTTCCGGCAGCCACATCACTTTTCCTGGCTTGCTCCTTGGCTCGGGCAAGTTCCGCCCGAAGATTCTCCATGGCAGCAGCACCATCTGCATCAAGCGCACACATTGTAAGATACTGGCATAAAGCTCCTCTTACCAAGCGCCGCTGATGGAATTACATACCTTGTGCCTCGTCAAGCCGCTTGTTGACAAGTGCGATGTCGGTGAGGGAGTCCTGGGATAGGGGGTGTTCGGGTAGCCGGACTATACCTTCGGCCGGACTCCTGGACTATGAAGATACAAGATTGAAGACTTCGTCCCATGTCCGGATGGGACTTTCCTTGGCGTGGAAGGCAAGCTTGGCGATGCGGATATTCAAGATCTCCTACCATTGTAACCGACTCTGTGTAACCCTAACCCTATCCAGTGTCTATATAAACCGGAGGGTTGTAGTCCGTAGGCAATCAACTCCATACACAACAATCATACCATAGGCTAGCTTCTAGGGTTTAGCCTCCTTGATCTCGTGGTAGATCTACTCTTGTACTACCCATATCATCAATATTAATCAAGCAGGAGTAGGGTATTACCTCCATCGAGAGGGCCCGAACCTGGGTAAAACAAAGTGTTCCCTGCCTCCTGTTACCATCCGGCTTAGACGCACAGTTCGGGACCCCCTACCCGAGATCCGCTGGTTTTGACACTGACATTGGTGCTTTCATTGAGAGTTCCTCTGTGTCGTCGCTTTTAGGCCCGATGGCTCCTTCGATCATCAACAATGATGTAGTCCAGGGTGAGACTTTTCTCCCCGGACAGATCTTCGTCTTCGGCGGCTTCGCACTGCGGGCCAATTCACTTGGCCACCTTGAGCAGATCGAAAGCTACGCCCCTGGCCATCAGGTCAGGTTTGGAAGCCTAAACTACACGGCAGACATCCGCGGAGATTTGATCTTCGACGGATTCGAGCCACAGCCAAACGCGCCGCACTGTCTCGTGGGGCATGATCTAGCTTTGTCGCCGAACAGTACCCTGGAGGCCGCAAACGCACCGGCTCTGACCCTTAATTCGGAGCCTACTGCACCGATCGAGGATCAGCGGTTAGACGCTGCCTCAGGGGCTGCGATCTCAGAGGCGATTGAGCCGAACTCCAGCCCCGCACTCCGCATGGCCTGTGACTCCGAGGATCCGGATTCCTCTCCGAGCTCCGAGCCCCCCGCGCCCCTGCCGATCGAATCCGATTGGGCGCCGATCATGGAGTTCACCGCCGTGGACATCTTTCAGCACTCGCCCTTCGGCGACATCCTGAATTCTCTAAAGTCTCTCTCTTTATCAGGAGAGCCCTGGCCGGACTATGGTCAGCAAGGTTGGGATACGGACGACGAAAAAAATCAAAGCCCACCCACCACCCACTTCGTAGCCACTGTCGATGACTTAACCGACACGCTTGACTTCGATTCCGAAGACATCGACGGCATGGACGACGATGCAGGAGACGAACAAGAACCAGCACCTGTAGGGTGCTGGAAGGCCACCTCGTCATATGACATATATATGGTGGATACTCCAAAAGATGGAGATGGCGATGGAACAGTGGGGGATGATGCCCCCAAGAAACAGCAAAAGCGCCGGCGTCAGCGGCGCCGCTCTAAATCCCGCCAAAGCAAAAATGGTGATTCCGGCATGGGAGATAATACTACCCCGGATAGCGCCGAAGAACACCCACCTCAGCAAAATTCGGCAAAGGAAGATGGAGAAACCAGCCCTCATGAAAGAGTGGCAGACCAAGAGGTCGAGGATGATAACTATACGCCTCCCTCCGAAGACGAGGCTAGCCTCGATGACGACGAATTCGTCATACCATCAGACCCCACCGAACAAGAGCGTTTTAAACGCAGGCTTTTAGCTACGGCAAGCAGCCTCAAGAAAAAGCAGCAATAGCTTAGAGCTGCCCAAGAATTGCTAGCTGACAGATGGACTGAAGACCTTGCGGCCGAAGAGTACAAACTCGAACGCTCCTCCAAGAGTTACCCGAAGCGCAGGCCGCTACCCCGATCAGAGGAGGAAGCACCTACATCACCAGCGCATGACATGGCAGACCGGCCACCTCGCGGCCGCGACAGAGAGGCCTGTCGGCCCTCCACCCAAGCCATGCCCCGACGCCGCTCAACTAAGGCACGGGAAAATGCGCCCGACCTGCGAGACATACTGGAGGATAAGGCAAGACAAACAAGATCGAACTACGGATCGCGCAGGCGCCCTACGGCATGTGACAATGATCTTCACTCCGGATACAACAAATCCGGCCGGGCCGAACACAACAGACATAGCTCTTCTGAGATGCGTCGTGATATAGCCCAGTACAGAGGCGCCGCACACCCGCGATGCTTCACGAATGAAGTAATGGATCATAAAATCCCGGAGGGTTTCAAACCCGTAAACATCGAATCATACGATGGCACAACAGACCCAGCGGTATGGATAGAGGATTATCTCCTTCACATCCACATGGCACGCGGCGATGATCTACACGCCATCAAATACCTCCCGCTCAAACTTAAAGGACCAGCCCGACATTGGCTCAACAGCCTGCCAGCAGACTCAATCGGTTCTTGGGAGGACCTGGAAGCCGCATTCCTCGACAACTTCCAGGGCACTTACGTGCGACCGCCGGATGCCGACGACTTAAGCCACATAATGCAGCAGCCAGAAGAATCGGCTAGACAATTCTGGACACGGTTCCTAACAAAGAAAAACCAGATAGTCGACTGTCCGGACGCAGAGGCCCTAGCAGCCTTCAAACATAACATCTGCGACGAGTGGCTTGCCCGGCACCTGGGACAGGAAAAGCCGAAATCCATGGCAGCCCTCACGACACTCATGACCCGCTTTTGCGCGGGAGAAGACAGCTGGCTAGCTCGCAGTAACAACTTATCGAAGAACCCTGGTAATTCAGATACCAAGGACAAAAGTGGCAGGACACGTCGGAATAAGCAAAAGCGCCGCGTTAACAGCGACAGCAATGAAGACACGGCAGTCAATGCCGGATTCAAAGGCTATAAATCCGGTCAGCGGAAAAAGCCATTCAAAAAGAATACTCAGGGACCGTCCAGTTTGGACCGAATACTGGATCGCTTGTGCCAGATACATGGCACCCCCGAAAGGCCAGCCAATCACACTAACAGGGATTGTTGGGTGTTCAAGCAGGCAGGCAAGTTAAGGGCCGAAAACAGAGACAAGGGGCTGCACAGCGACGACGAGGAGCCCAAGCCGCCGAACAACAATGGACAGAAGGGCTTTCCCCCACAAGTGCGGATGGTGAACATGATATACGCAACCCACATTCCCAAGCGGGAGCGGAAGCGTGCGCTACGGGACGTATACGCGATGGAGCCAGTCGCCCCAAAGTTCAACCCATGGTCCTCCTGCCCGATCACTTTTGATCGAAGGGACCATCCCACTAGCATCCATCATGGCGGCTTCGCCGCATTGGTTCTCGACCCAATCATCGACGGGTTTCATCTCACAAGAGTCCTCATGGACGGCGGCAGTAGCCTGAACCTGCTTTATCAGGATACAGTGCGGAAAATGGGCATAGATCCCTCAAGGATTAAACCCACAAGAACGACTTTTAAAGGCGTTATACCAGGTGTAGAAGCCAACTATACAGGCTCAGTAACACTTGACGTGGTCTTCGGATCCCCGGACAATTTCCGAAGCAAAGAGTTAATCTTTGATATAGTCCCGTTTCGCAGTGGCTATCACGCCCTGCTCGGACGAACTGCATTGGCAAAGTTCAATGCGGTGCTGCACTACGCATATCTCAAGCTCAAGATGCCAGGCCCTCAAGGAGTAATTACGGTCAACGGAAACACCGAACGCTCCCTCCGTACGGAGGAGCATATGGCGGCTCTCGCAGCAGAGGTACAAAGTAGCCTTCTCATGCAATTCTCCAGTCCAGCCATTAAAAAGCCAGACACTGCCAAGCGCGCCCGGAGTAATCCACAGCAGGACCGCCTGGCACGCTCTGAGCAAGCGTAGCAATGCCGCCCCAACCCCAGCTTTCGCAACATAGCGAAACCAGTACCTCGCGTACATAACTACGCCCTAGAAATACCATGGGCACAGGGGAAGGGGCACAATAACGGCACGCCCAAAATACGGCTTAAAACGTACTAGGGGCTGTCGGATTCTTTTTTTTCTTACTTTCAGGACTCCATACTTCAGACGACCTGTTCGGCAATTCGACTGCCGCACAAACGATGCAAGATCCAGGGAGGCAGACAAGCCATGCCGCATTATGGAACTCCCAGGTGGTCTCTGTTACGAGCGGTATACCTGTTTTAAATACAATTCCGCGGCCTGCCCCTGGTCAGGACATACTGAATAGTCCAATATCTTTTGCTTACCGCACTATTTGTATCGTTAGGCTTTGATAAATAGCCTCTCTATAAACAATGCATAGCTTTTTGTCTATTTTTTGCATTACTCTCTTTTATATATGTTCATTTATGACATGTTGCACCCGTACATTGTGGTACGGCAAGTACGCCAGGGGCTTCAGTACCCTTTAACATGGTGTGAGAAGTCCGTACACTTTCACAAGTGCGGCACCCCGAACTTATAGCACTATATGCATCGGCTCCGAATCATGATTTGGGTCAATAGTTGGGTTTGCCCGGCTCCTATGTTTTGGTGCCTTACGTTTCGCTATATCGGCTAAGGTAGCACTAGGAGAACCACTGCGATTGTGCCCCGGTTGAGCTGGGTTAAGCACCTCAGTGGAGAAAGCTAAAACTGACTATCATGATGAGGCGAGAGACCGGTCGTTGTTCGAGAGGTTTTTCAAGTCCCTAAAGACTTATGCCGCTTCGAGCGAGGAGCTGGATAACCCCAGCCAAGGCGTGGATAGCGCCCCAAACTCGGTCTTCCGAACTAGGGGCTTCGCCGAAATTAAAAATTATAAAGTTCTATGGCTAAGTGAGAGTGTTCAAGCAATATAGTTCGATTGCCTGGTTCGTCGTGCTGAGCACCTCCCTCGAAGGACCCAACCATGGGAAAAAGAGCGCTCAGGTTTATCACCGAACACCCTAGCACTAGTGGCATGGGGGCAGAAGCCGACGACTGGCCATCTCTCAATTTTTGATAAACGGCCGCACAGAAAATAATATTTTAAATTCAATAAGCATTGCTTAAAGCACCTATGAACAAGTTTTCAGCGCACAGGATAAAAACGAGCGAGTTTATTCAAAAATTACATCCTTGGTACATTCATCCACCACAAGGTGGGCACCTGCAAGAACATCCTTGTAATAGTTCTCGGGCTTGCGATGCTCCTTCCCCGGCGGCGGCCCGTCCCTCACAAGCTTCTCACCGTCCAGCTTACCACAGTGCACCTTCGCACGGGCAAGGGCCCTACGGGCTCCTTCGATGCAGACGGACCGCTTGATGACCTCGAGCCTTGGACAGGCCTCCACCAGCCGCCGCACCAGCCCGAAGTAGCTCCCAGGCAGGACCTCTCCGGACCACAACCGAACTATGAAGCCCTTCATAGCCTGTTCAGCCACCTTGTGGAGCTCGACCGGCTGTTTCAGCTGGTCGCTCAAGGGCACAGGGTGTCCGGCCTCAGCATACTGAGACCAGAACACCTTCTCCGTCGAGCTGCCCTCTTCAGCTCGGTAGAATGCGGCGGCGTCGGATACGCTGCGGGGAAGATCTGTGAATGCCCCTGGAGAGCTCCGGATTCGGGTAAGTAACAAGTAGTTTACTTTTATATTTCTGCTTTGCATGAAGAATGCCTTACCCGCTGCTATCTTTTTCACCTCCTCCAACTCTTGGAGGGCCTTTTGGGCTTCGGCCTTGGCAGACTTGGTAGTCTCAAGGGCCGTCGCGAGCTCGGACGCTTGGGTCTTTGACTCAAGCTCCAAACTCTCATGTTTTCTCATGAGAGCCTGAAGCTCTTGCTGCACCTCGCCGACCTGAGCCCCAAGTTTCTCTCGCTCGGTGCGCTCCGTAGCCGTTTTCTTTTCGGCCTTGGACAGCGCCTGCTTGAGGGTCGCCACCTCAGTCGTGGCCCCTATAATAAGCAGTGCAATCCTATTATTTTTTGCAATCACGCCTCCCTATAGGCACTTTTTTGTAAGGTATTTCTTACCTTCTTTCTCCTCAAGTCGCCGCTTGGCAAGGCCGAGCTCTTGCTCGGTCCGCTCGAGGTCCTGCTTTAGGACACCCACCTCCGCAGTCAGTGCGGCGGTGGATAGCAGCGAAGCCTGCATACGCATATTGACTCTTTATTGTTAGACTCCTGCGAAAATTAATAGATCCTCTATTCGGCTTTTCTTTCCGAACGCCAAACAGAGCATCAGGGGCTACTGTCTATGCGGTAATATTTTTACATATTTTTACCTTGAAGCCTGTTAGGTGGCTAGCACAAGCTTCACTCAGTCCGCTCTTGGCGGACTGAACCTTCTGGATCACCGTACTCATAATAGTACGGTGCTCCTCGTCGATGGAGGCGCCTTCAAGCACCTCCAGCAGATTGTCTGGCACCTCTGGTTGGACGGAGGCTGCCGGCTCAGAAGGCTTGCTCCTCTTGGAAGGAGTTCGCCTGCCGTGGTCCGGAATCGTTGAAGATTCCGGCACGGTGTCCGGATCAAAGCCGGACTTGGAGCCCTAGGGGGTCTTGTCCCCTTTACTCCTGGAGTCTGGGAGGTCGCCTTGCGGCTCCTCCAGGACCATCTCCTCCTGCCCCGGAGCTCGTTGCGACGCCACTTCGGCGTCATCCGCAGTGCGGGGGGAGACAACAGGCGGAACTGAGTTCATGTCCGATGAATCCAGGGAGCCGCTCGACGACTCGTTGAGTTCGGCCTGGGGCAGGCTGCATGATTATATTCGACATTAGGGAAAGCTGTGCAACAAAAGGAATATCATGAGTTATTCTGGTATCCGAACACTTACGATTTCGCCGGACGCCTGGCCCTGTCCGGCCACTCCTGTTCGTCCTCGTCGGCGTCGGGGGCGTAGTCCGGCGGAGGGGTCTTCCTCTTCTTGGACCCTTCGGCCTTCCCCCTTGGGGCGGCATTCCTTTTCTTTCCTCCCTCCGCTGGGGGGGAGAGCTTTCTTCTTCCTCCTCCTCGTTTTCACGGGAGGAGGGCGTCTCGGACTCGTCGGATGACGAGTCCGACAACACCATGTTGTGGGTACTCTTTCGAGTCCCCGTGGTCTTCTTCTTCTTGGCCTTCTTTTCTGGCACCACATAAGGCGCCGGAGCCAGCAGCTTCGCTAGTAGAGCTGGGGCTGGGTCTTCGGGCAGCGGAGCCGGACAGTTAATCAGTCCGGATACCGCCCGCCAAGCCTGTCAAAGGTAAGGGAGTTTAGATCCCGCATATAGTTAAACTATGAAAAAAGCTGAACATCCTGTAAAAGGTGAAAATAGCTTACCTCGCTAGCGTGATGCTGCGAGCTGTATCCGCGGTCCTCGGAAGCGGATGCGGGAGCCTCGGCACCTTTGATTAGCGCCTTCCAGACGTCTTCATACGTCGTGTCGAAGAGCCTGTTAAGGGTTCGGTGCCGTGCCGGGTCAAACTCCCACAGAGTAAAGTCCCGTTGTTGACACGGGAGGATTCGGCGAACGAGCATGACCTGGACTACATTTACAAGCCTGATTGACTTGTTTACCAGGGACTGGATGCATGTCTTCAGTCCGGTCACCTCTTTCTCGTTGCCCCACGATAGGCCCGTCTCTTTCCAGGACATGAGCCGCATGGGGGGTCCGGATCGGAACTTGGGGGCTGCGATCCATTTTGGATCGCGTGGCTCGGTGATGTAGAACCACCCGGCTTTCCACCCCTTTAGGGTCTCTACGAAGGAGCCCTCGAACCACAGGACGTTGGCAATCTTGCCCGCCATGGCGCCTCCGCACTCCGCCTGGTTGCCGCACACCACCTTGGGCTTGACGTTGAAGGTCTTAAGCTAGAGGCCGAAATGGGGGCGGACGCGGAGGAAAGCCTCGCACACGACGATAAATGTCGAGATGTTGAGGATGAAGTTCGGGGCCAGATCGTGAAAATCCAGACCGTAGTAGAACATGAGCCCCCGGACGAATGGGTGAAGTGGAAAGCCCAGTCCGCGGAGGAAGTGGGGAAGGAATACTACCCTCTCATGGGGCCTTGGGGTGGGGAGAAGCTGCCCCTCCTCGGGAAGCCGGTGCGCGATGTCTTTGGACAAGTATCCGGCCTTCCTTAGCTTTTTGACGTCGCCCTCCGTGATGGAGGAGACCATCGACTTGCCTCCCGCTCCGGACATTGCTGGAGAAGGTTGAGGTAGGAAGTGCGGGCTTGGGCGCTGGAGCTCGAGTGCGCAGGAGATGGATAGGCAAAGGAGGAAGAAGGCGCAGGTAAAAAGGTGGATCCTTATCCCCTTATATGGGCGGATGCGGTGGTGCGTCCCCACCTGCCTAATAAAACTCGCTTGCCTCCCAAGCGCCATGCTAAATGGCGCGGTTAGGGTTACCCACGTCCGTATTGATGAGAATCCCGTAAAAAGGGCACACGATCTCTGCTTTGACAAGACGTGCCAAGGAAACCGCCTCGCAAAACATGCTGAGGTGGAAAAGTAAAAACGATCCGAGTAAAGGACTTGGCTGTAGTGTGATGGTGCACTACAGAATACGTCAGCAGATTTGATTTGTGTTAATATTATTCTCTCTATGGCAATATGTGGAAACTTATTTTGCAGAACCGGACACTACTCTTGGTGTTTACAATCTTCTACGAAGGACTTGGAGGAGGAACCCGCCTTGCAATGCCGAAGACAACTTGCGCGCCGGACTCGTCGTCATTGAAGCCTGGTTCAGGGGCTACTGAGGGAGTCCTGGGATAGGGGGTGTTCGGGTAGCCAGACTATACCTTCGGCCGGACTCCTGGACTATGAAGATACAAGATTGAAGACTTCGTCCCGTGTCCGGATGGGACTTTCCTTGGCGTGGAAGGCAAGCTTGGCGATGCGGATATTCAAGAGCTCCTACCATTGTAACCGACTCTGTGTAACCCTAACCCTATCCAGTGTCTATATAAACCGGAGGGTTGTAGTCCGTAGGCAATCAACTCCATACACAACAATCATACCATAGGCTAGCTTCTAGGGTTTAGCCTCCTTGATCTCGTGGTAGATCTACTCTTGTACTACCCATATCATCAATATTAATCAAGCAGGAGTAGGGTATTACCTCCATCGAGAGGGCCCGAACCTGGGTAAAACAAAGTGTTCCATGCCTCCTGTTACCATCCGGCCTAGACGCACAGTTCGGGACCCCCTACCCGAGATCCGCCGGTTTTGACACCGACAGTCGGCATCTGCCACGTCAAGTTACCGCTTTAGCTCGGCAAATCCATCAGTCTGGCTGGCCACCGGACACTTCGCCACCTACGTATAAAGGCGGCATATTAGACCTGGGATTATGATCCTCTGTGAGCCGTCACTTTTGACAACACACAGAGTGTCAGGGGCTACTATCTACACAGGGCGCATCTTATTTATGCGCAACTGTCCAAAAAGGGTACATTATTTCGCGTACCTCAAAACCTGTCAGTAAACTCCTGACGGCCTCGTGCAATCTGCTCCCCGCGGATGAAATCCTCTCAATCACCGTACCCATCAATGCATGGTGCTCCTCTGAGATAGATGCTTGCCCTAGCAGATCCTTCAGCTCCTCCGACCACGCACCAGACAGCGCCGGACTCGTCCGATGGCCCTTTTCGAAGGCCGGACGCGGAGGGCTTTGGGGGGCCATATAACTACCTTCCGGCCCCGCCGGATTTGGAGAAACCCTCCGTGACGATACCTCAGGGTCGCCCGCCTCGCAAGGCGGTACAGCAGGGGGAGGCGTTCCGCTCTCCATCATCTCCGGAAGAAGATCCCCCGAAGACGAGCTCTGCTGATAAGGGCTAAGGTCCAAGCTACATGGTAAATTTTCGATTACTTTTCTCAGATATAAAGCAGGGATTTCTCTTGTTTCTTAAAAAGAAAACTCCTCTCTACTTACGGCTCGGTGGAGAGCTGATCCCCTTGAGGGCATAATTCGGCCGAAGTATCCCCTAGCACAGGACCCTCTGGCGAAGATTTCTTCCCCCGCTTTAAGGTCATGGTCTCCGGGTCTTCAGAGGCGATCCTCTTCTTCCCCTGAGGAGAGGAATTTTCGATTCCTCCCTTCCGGACAACCTCCTTCGAGGAGGCTGTAACTTCCTTGTCCCCTCCCTCGCTTCCCTTTGAAGGCACAACCTCCAACATCCTGACTAGCACGGGGTCCGGCATGGTCTCAGGGAGGGGGGCCGGACACCTGATTAGCTTTGCTTTCGCTATCCACTCCTGTTTAAAGGACAGCTCTTTTAGGGGCAATTTTATGATAAATATACGGATAGTGAGTCCGGGCACAAGGCTACTTACTTGAGTATCCGGACGATTGCAGCTCAGACCTGCGTCCTCCGTAGAATCCGGACACACTACTTGCGGTCCAAAGAGCAATTTGTACATCTCCACGGGCGTCATGCCAAGAAAATATTGGAGAACTCGTGGTCCCTCCGAGTTGAACTCCCACAGGCGGAGGGGGCGACGTTTGCAGGGCAGAACTCGGCGAATTAACATAACCTGTGTCACCATGACCAGACTGATGTCTCTTTCTAGGAGATCTCGGATGCGGCCCTGCAACAGGGGCACGTCCTTTGCCGGCCTCCGGTCCGGCCCCGTATTGACCCATGACGCCAGTCATGGCGGGGGACCCGAGCGAAAGGCAGGTGGCGCCACCCACTTAGGGGCCCTGGGAGCGGTAATATAAAACCAGTCTCGTTGCCATAAGCTGGACACCTCTTGAAAAGAGCCCTCGGGCCATGGAGTACCAGCATTCTTGCTTATAAAAGCACCTCCGCACTCCGCGTGTCGTCCCTCGATCATCTTCGGCTCTACTTTGAAGGTCTTGAGCCATAGTCCAAAGTGAGGAGTGATACAGAGGAAGGCTTCACACACGATGATGAATGAGGAAAAATGGAGGATGGACTCCGGGGCTAAGTCGTGAAATTCCAGCCCATAATAATACATGAGCCCCCTCACGAAGGGATCCGTCGGGAAGCCTAGCTCCCGAAGGAAGTGAGACATGAACACCACACTCTCACCGGGCTTGGGAGTGGGAATGACCTTCCCTTGAGCAGGCAGCCTATGCGAGATTTCGCCGGTCAAGAACCTGGCCTCTCTCAACTTCAGCACGTCCTCCTCCGTGACGAAGGAGGGCATCCATCGACCTCGAAGGTCGGAACTGGACATTGTCGAAGGTCCGAAGCGCCTGAAATCTGGAGCCTTGGGTGTTGGAACTCGAGGTGAAGGGCGAACTCGTTTGAGATTGAAAGAAAGGAGTAAGGCCTTGGTCTCTTTATAAGAGGTTGAATACCAAGGGCCTTCCCCGTGACCGTTTGGGACTCGCCTTTGATCGAGAAAAAATACCAAAGGGTACGGTTGGGTTACCCACACCCGTATTGATGAGAATCCTGGAATAAGGGGACATGATCTCTGCTTTAACAAGACATGCCAAGGAAACTGCCACGCTAAACGCGCTGAGGTGGGATAGTAAAACGATTCGAATAAAGACTTGGCCGTGGTGTGATGTCACGCTGCGGAATACGTCAGCGGATTAGGTTTGTGTAAATATTATTCTCTCTATGGCAATATGTGGAAACTTATTTTGCAGAGCCGGACACTACCTTTGTGTTCAAAATCTTCTATGAAGTACTTGGAGGAGGAACCCGCCTTGCAATGCCGAAGACAATCTACGCGTCGGACTCGTCGTCATTGAAGTCTGGTTTAGGGGCTACTGAGGGAGTCCTGGATTAGGGGGTGTCCGGATAGCCGGACTATACCTTCGGCCGGACTCCTGGACTATGAAGATACAAGATTGAAGACTTCGTCCCGTGTCCGGAAGGGACTTTCCTTGGCGTGGAAGGCAAGCTTGGCGATACGGATATGTAGATCTCCTACCATTGTAACCGACTCTGTGTAACCCTAGCCCTCTCCGGTGTCTATATAAACCGGAGAGTTTTAGTCCGTAGGACGAACAACAATCCTACCATAGGCTAGCTTCTAGGGTTTAGCCTCTCTGATCTCGTGGTAGATCTACTCTTGTACTACCCATATCATCAATATTAATCAAGCAGGACGTAGGGTTTTACCTCCATCAAGAGGGCCTGAACCTGGGTAAAACATCGTGTCCCCTGCCTCCTGTTACCATCCGGCCTAGACGCATAGTTCGGGACCCCCTACCCGAGATCCGCCGGTTTTGACACCGACAAGGGGAAATCAAAGGATAATACTAAGGCTAGAGTCGATCAACAGGAGCTATGTGATAGACCGTTACAAAACATGAAAGAACCTAAAGGAAAGGGGAACTGGACAAAGCGAAAGGCATGGTTCAATCTTGGAAGGCCAGCTATGAAGGAAATTATTTTGTGGGTGAAAATGCAGTTGATGTTCCCCGATGGGTATGCAGCAAATCTAAAGAGGGGAGCGAGTCTTCAAAAATTGAAAAAAATTGGTGTAAAAAGTCATGATTGGCACATATGGATTGAGCGGATAATGCCGGTGATGTTGCGTGGCTTCATCCCTGAGGATGAATGGCTAGTACTGGCAGAGCTAAGCTATTTCTTTCATGTTCTTTGTGCGAAAGAACTATCGCCTAGCCTCCTAGAAGAAATGGAACAGTTGGCGCCGGAGTTGATCTGCAAGTTAGAGATGATCTTTCCGCCAAGCTTCTTTAATCCAATGCAACACTTGATTTTGCATATCCCGACCGAGGCACGATTGGGGGGGCCCGTGCAAAATCGTTGGTGCTACTCAACTGATAGGATGCAGAAGACGCTTCATGCAAAATGTAAAAATAAACGTAGAATAGAAGCATCGATGGCGGAGGCATTCATCACTGAGGAGGCGACAAACTTTGTGACAGCACACTACGAAGCCAAAAACATCATTTGCAAAATCCGAAGCCTCGGTACAATGTTGACGAACCTCAAAAGGGTCAATCCAACCTCAGCCTATTTAAAGGGAATCTCGCAAACCAGTGGTTGGAAACCAGTAAGGTTGGATGTTGAAGAATGGCGGACCATTTCGCTGTATCTCTTCAACAACCTAACAGAAGTGCGGCCGTACATCGAGTAAGATCTCGGTACATTGTTTCACAACTTCTAATTCCTTTGAACTTCTCTTATTCCTGGATATTTGATGCAGTCGATACGTCGCCATATTCTCGTATGGAGCATTGATCCAAAAGGATTCCGTCGAAGAGTATGAGCTTCTAGCAAAACAAGGAGCCGAATATCCCGGTTTCATCTCTTGGTTCAAAAAAACGGCAATTTCCATTTGACCCTTCCATTTCTTTGGCTAATTTGCGAGTAATGCAACAATCCTTTCGTATTAAACTTGTAGGCTAATTTAGAGATTATGGATGCCGAATTGAGACAAGTAGCTAATGGTTTTGACTATAAGGTCCGTTCATTTGACAAATACGACATCAACGGGTATCGCTTTCGTACCTATGGCAAAGAGCTATCTATGGCCGACCGAAAGTCTACAAATTGTTGTGTCTCTGCTATCAGTGAAGGAGGTATCGAGTATTATGGAAGAGTTGAAGCAATTTATGAACTTGAATTCTATGGTGAAAACCCACCAAACGTCGTAGTCCTCAAATGTTATTGGTTCCAGCCGAGGGAGACTAGAAGGACTCATGAGCATATAGGGCTAGTCGAAATCAAACAAAGCACCCATTTGGATGTTCCCGTTGTCTATATTACGGCTCAACAGGCAACCCAAGTTTTCTATCTACCGTGGGCCTGTCAAAGTGATCCAAATCTCGGTGGTTGGGACGTCGTTTATGAAGTGCCGCCACGTGTTAGACCACCTTCCCCCAATGAAAAGGATTATGAACCTCACATTAACTAAGACACATATGACGAAGGAGAATTCTTCCAAGAAACACGTCTTTCCAAAAAACGTTTCAAGAACCGCTCTACTCCACCCCAGGACATTGAAGTAGACAACGATAGTGAATCCGACTTCACCCCTGAGCCGGAACAAGAAGAGCCAGAAGAAGAAGTTACTGCTGTACATGATGATGGCGTGCTCTTCCACATGATGATGCATTTATTAATGATGATGATGAGCACGTCATTACCGATAGTGATGATGATGAGCACGTCATTACCGATAGTGATTATTAGGTATTTAAATTTTTACATTGTACTTGATTTATATAGTTATTTGTATGATTGTATGATTTATATAGTTGGTATTTATAATTTTCTTACTTTGTATGATTGTTTCTTATACATAGTGCCATGGTCTTGATGTCCGTGTCGGTCGGCCCTCGCTCGCTTTATGATTCGGATGTGGTAAATTCTCTTTCATAACTATTTGTTGCATTTCGCATTTATGACAATTATGGCCATCAAGTTGACATAGAGATATTTTAATCTAGGAGGTATGTGAACCGGAATTTGAAACAGACCCTCTTGCCGAGAAGTTAAATTTAGTTGAAAAAAAAATGAGTATTTGAAAGAAAAAATTAAAAGAATTGAAGAAGAGAAGATGACATTGGAGTTGTATGTTGCCGATGTCATCGATGATCACAAGATGAAGATGAATGCAATGCGCTTGAAGATGGATGCAATGCGCCTGAAGCTTAAGAAGATTAGAAAATATGGAGCAATTTGAGAAAATGCCACACCTTTCCTAGGACTTTGCTCCTATAGCACATCTTTCTTTTTATTGGATTAAATAGCACACATTTGATTGATTGCTAGACAAAATACCACAAACCGATAATTCTCCTCCTTTTCCACATCTAAGCCCACACCTTATATTTGTTAGGACGAATTTGCCCTCAGATCGAAACAATCAACGCAAGGAGACAAAGAGACGAAGCAGTGCACCGCTGCGGCACCGTGCCTCCTTCCCCAACGCCGCTGCCTCGCCGTGTCTCGTCCGGACAAGCCGCCGCCCCGCCGTGCCTCCTTCCCTGCACCACCACCTCACGGTTCCTCCTCCCCCACTTGCCGCCTGTTTGGTTGTTCCAATCCGACCATCCAGGCGTAGCCGCTCGTTGCTCTGCTAGCTGGAGAAGTACTCGCGGTACACGTCCGATGGAGCCTGGTGTAGCTGCTCGTTCCTCTAGCTGCTAGCTTTGTTAGTATATGTCTCAAATACTAGTGACACACACCAGCTTTGTTACTTCTTGATGGTTGTAGTAACTGGTACAAGAAGACATGGATGCTTCTTCATAAGTTCATATGGACGTAATCAAAATTCAGATTGGATGAATGAAACATGTATTGATGTATGGTTGGACGAGGGGACACACGGGATGGATGTATCATGTACATGGCAGAACATACGTATGTGTGGATGCGTCAGGGGAGGAGAAGAAGAAGGACGACTGGACGATGGAATTAAGCACGGTAAGGCGGCGGTGCGCCAGGGAGGAAGCACGTCAAGGTGGTGGTGCTGGGAAGAAGGCATGGCGAGGCGGCAGCGGCGGCGGCTGGGAGGAGGCACAGCACTGCAGCGGCGCGGTGCTCTTGTGTCCTGTGTTGTCATTTCATTTTTTGAGAGAAGTTGATCGTTTCATATAAGCTGAGGGAAAATTCGTCCTAACAAATATCAGGAGTGGGCTGGACGTGGAAAGAAAGGAAAAGATATAAATTTGTGATATTTTGTCTAGCTATCAATCAAAGCTGTGCTATTTAATCCAATAAAATGAAAGATGTGCTATAGGAGCAAAGTCTCAGGAAAGGTGTGGCATTTCCTCAAATTGCCCAAAAATATGCCATTGATAATGAGGTTTGGTATCATTATGTCGTTGGATCAATTGTTACCTTAGTTGCGATCTTCATCACATTTGTTCTGATTAGGGTAAGTTTTCTCTATTGTTTTGCTTTACAAATGGATACTTAGCTTATTTCCTCCTAAATGGCATAATTACCTAAGTTAGATAAAAAATGAGCTATACTTAGCTTATTCAGTTCATTTATGACATACTTAACATACTTAGGTAAAAAAATGGCATGATAATCTTTGTTAGCTCCAAAATGATATAGACTTAGCTTATTTTCCTCGAAAATGACATAATAACCTAACTAAGCTCCAAAATGACCTATTTACCTAGCTTAGCTCTAAAATGACCTACACTTAGCATTTTTACCTAGCTTAGCAATAAAATGACATTTTTACCTACCTTAGTTAGAAGAAGAAGAAGATAAAGAAGAGGAGACACTACTAGGAAAAGGCCTACTAATGGCGCACCAGTTTTGCCTACTAATGGCGCATCACTGGTGCGCCATTAGTATCACGCCACTAGTATTTATTACTAATGGCGCACCTCTGGTGCGCCATTAGTATCTGGTATACTAATGGCGCACCACCCAGTGCGTCATTAGTATGCCTCCCAGGGGCCATATTTAACCATGTGCTTTGGCACACTAATGGCGCACTGTTTGGTGATGCGCCATTAGTATACTTTGGCATACTAATGGCGCACTCTGTAGTGATGCGCCATTAGTATGAATATTAGGTTTTTTTTACTTTTCTGATTTTTGCACAGGTTACAAAATATATTATTTGACTGAATATAGACAGTAGCACACAGCAACAGCAGATTCATCGAATACAATAGAAGATTAGTCTCCGAATACAATTCATCATATTAGTCCCCGAATTCAAAAGACCGAACAAAGATAAAACATTACAAGTATCGAGACCGCGAGTATCGACTTTGTCTTCACATTACAAGTCGATATCGATCATCTAAACTACCATCACATAGAAAAGAGCTGCGGTCATCACGATGAGCATCATCGCGATGAAACTGGTCTTCATCCGGTTCCTCCAACGCTCCCTCCTCTCTCCCGCTAGATAGCGGGCGTATCTAGATTCCGCCTCCACCCTAGTGGTGTACCCTTTGTAACTGTTACCGCTGAAACGGTGAACCTGTCTCCAACACTCCTCCCAGTCATCGTAGACTCCGGGAACCTTACCCTTGTACACGACATACGACGGCATCTCTATGCACAAGCCAAACAACAGACAATACATACATCAGCAATATATAAGTATGCAACAAAAGGATCGGAAGAGAAAAGCAAGACATGACATTAATAGCACGATTCATGGTCCTACTAATAAATAGCATCGATTACATCTAAGTTGAACGACTGTCCAAACCAAAGAGACATACAAGTTCATTAAAGTTTAATTACAACATGAGCCAATCAATGTTTCAGAACTACACATAGCATCACTACTGTCGACTCGACTCATGGGACGGGAGCGTGGATGAAGCTGCCGTCTGTCGTGATGGTCATGAAATCACGGGCGTTGTCGGCCTGCATTTGTAGCGTTCCGTCTATCTCCCTGTTGGACGGTTGATATCTGAGGTAGAACTGCCCCAAGGTATGAAGGACATCTTGATGGATGATGTCCACAAACTCCGACTGGATGCGAAAGAATTCTTGTCTGATGTCCGCGTCCTAGACTGCCGACAAGCTCGCGGCCCAATCTTTGAGATTATTTGGTAGCAGAAGGTGATGATGGTCCCATACGATCACCCGCATGTGATAGAGGGCGTAGTAGGCATCCTTCTGACAGCCAGGCGGCTGCTTGACGCAGCAGAACGTCGTATTGTGGGCGAACACGTGCTTGTCGTACTTACGAACTGCCCTGGTGAAGGTGCCTCCAGATTTGGCGTAGCCGGGGAGAACATCATCAAGAACTTTCTTGATACTTGTGTAGTCTATCTTGGAGTTACGGTTCGGGTCGAAATACGTGGTCATGGAATATTTCGGGCTTAAGAGGATGAGTGTCCAATGTGTGTCACTGCACAGAACACAGAATGTTAGAAAAAAAGAACGATCGAAATCTAAGAAATCATATGTTACGGGGCGGTTAAGGGATGACTTACTCGGGAAAGTAAGCCACAAGGAAGTTATCCTTATCTGGGTTTGCCAGAATGACGCCTTCGAGGTGTGAACTCGCGACTTGGCGGTCCCTAGCGCTGCTCAAGAGCTTGGCACGCATGTCGAAGGGGTCGACGATCACGATGTCCGGGGTCTTGTCTCTAATGATCCGCATCTCCATACTCAGCGAAAACAGCCGAACGAAGGTGTAGTGCAGCGGATGAAGGTTAAACATAGCAAAGATGTCATCAAACCGTAGGACGATCATACCCCCGATGTCGCCATCCACAAAGCCCTTACCCTCTGGCACCTTGGCCACGAAAACCGGGTATGCCACATCATTCTCTCTTAGACGCCGCTTCTCCAAAGAAAGAACACTGTCGTGCAGACTCCGCATAGCACCGGTTGCAGCATTGAGCATATTTGTCGGTAGCATCGCCCTACCCGCCACATGCACCCTCCTCGAGATATCCTTAGGTGAAGGTGGCCCGTCCTGAGCAAGGATCATACTCGGTGCCGGCTGGCTCGCACCGGCGCCCTTTTTAGTCTGCCGTTTCCGGCTCTTCTTCTTGATATGTTGTAATGGGACCGAGTTCTGCTCAAAGACCGCCTTCTTGAGCGTGTTGGGGCTGATAATATTTCGCACCTCAGCTATCTGAGGCTCGGTGAAGGCGGCAGCTGGAGGCGTCTCCTGAGAACTGAACACCAGACGACGCCTGTTGCAACTGGGTTTCTCTGACGTACCAGCTAGATCGCGGTCGTCTTGGTTGGGTTCTTGAGAAGGAGGCCTGCAGAACTCGTCATCGTACCCATGTTCGGCAAAGTACTTATCGACGTTGGTAAATGTACCGTTGTCGTCGTTGTCCGGATCTTGTGCCATATGCATGTCCGGATCTTGTGCCATAGGGATGTCCGGCATGTCCGGTAGCGTTGCGGCATTCTTGCCATGGCTTGGCGCCGGCACGACTGGCGGTCTTGTCTGTGGGGTGGTGTCCCCCGCCCCCAAACGAATCTGGCTCTTCGGCCAAAGCAGGGGCCAACTTACGCAGGCGCTGAGGGTCATCTCATCTTCTTCGTCGGCCCCAGCGGGTCGAATCGGAGGTAACAGCTCGTCGCAGCCTGGCAGCACCCGAACCACTTCAACCCTATACGTTGTGGGTGGCATCGGATTACCATGGAACACGGGGTTGCCCAGTTGAACGATTCTGCCCTTGGCGACATCGACCAACTCACCGCCCACGAAGTGCAGGAGAGTGCAAGGAACATCGGCGGCGCCCTGCGAAAACATGTAGGGCGTCAGGGATGCCCAGTCAAAGGCAAAGAGATGAAGTCATCGGCCGAGAGGCTTAGTTACCGTGATGCCGTCGAGCTCGGCTAATGTCGAGGCACCGCCAACGGTGGGCGGGCAACTGACGGAGGGGCCGCTTGCTGGCGAGGTGCCGGCCGGCATACACCCGGGTGCATTAAGCTCCAATGCCCGTGTCGGCGCCGAAGACACGAATATCGCCTCCGCCGGAGACACCAATGGCGCCGCCGGAGACACCAATGGCGCCGCCTGCGCGCTGTGCGAGTTGCTGGCCGTGAAGCTGGGAACCGGGGGAGGCACCTGTTGGCCGCCCGCAATCCACGTCGTCAGCCCATGAATCAACATAGGCACCATGGCATTGAGCTTCGTTCCCAGTTGTTGTTCCACTTGCTCTTGGACAAGCTCCGGAATCCGCGCCACTTGTGCCTTGAGTGCTTCAACCTCGCGCGACTGGCTTTCCGAGCTGGTCTTTTTCTCCTTTCGCCCACCAGCCCTATTCAAAGGGGTGTCGAAAGGGGAGCTCTGAGACGACCCCGCGCTATTGCTTTCTTTGTCCTGTGGAAGGAACATGAACCATTTAGAAATATTGGGGATTAATTAGAATGCAACCATATGGAGCTAATTACGCGGGGGTGTATTCCTTACCAGAACAAGCTCAAGCTCCTTGGTCTTCGGATCCGTGGTAAGCTCCTTTGTTACCGGGTCCTCCTTGTACCGGGCCCTGAGAAAGTTCCTGGTCTGCTTGTCATTGTATTTCTCGAAGCGGGGCGGTAGGCCTTGCTCGGCACGCTCCGCGTCCTCCTTGTCCCATACAGGCTCCGCCACTCTGTAACCGCCGGGACCGAGTTGGTGGACCCCTAAGTTCAACTGCCGCATTTCTTTCCCCCACTGACTTGATTCGGAGGTTGCGGGGCTCTCGCACTTGATCTTGAACTCCTTGTAGTCATCTTCGCTCATCAAAGGATATTTTGCCTTGATCTTATCATAACTATCACCTTTATCAATCATTTCCTTCACCGTGCTTCTCCAAGTAGACAGGGCCGTGCTCATCTTCGTGAGGGCGGCATTGTTCACTTTATTCCCTGAGAGGCGTGTGTTTGCAAACTCACCGGGGAACTTGTATCATTCGTGCAGCTTCGTGAAGAGTAGGCTGCGCAAATTCCCTCAGTCCTTATGCCTTAGGTTCTCGGTGTTGATCGAGACAGTGCTCCGGAGAATGCACCCGAGCTGAACCGAGTACCCCTTGACTACTTGTTTGGGCGTCGTCGGTTGCCCGTCGGAGTTCACTTCAGTAAATTCCTCCCTGATGGTGCCGAGCACGCTCGGGCGCCGGTCCTTCCATTGCCTCTTCGGTTGGCTGCCATCTGTGCGTGCGCCGCCATCATCAGTGGTGGCATCCTCGGCGGCGCCATCAGTGGTGGCATCCCCGACACTAGTAGTGGTTGTGTAGTCAGGATCGGTGTCTTCCGCAGCGTCCTCATAGCGGTGAGGTTCTTCCTCCAACTCCTGGGACAGCTCCCAGAATGGCTTGCCGCCCGAACCGCTGGCCTCATCGTTGTGGGCCATGTTTCGCTCTAAATAGGAAAAAAGTTTGGTCAAAAAGTTGGTTATTGTCAAGGAAAAAGATCATGGTCTCATCATTTAGGGTTTGTCGACACCGAGGCATCCTAAAAGCTAAGCTTTTATCAATTAGGGTTTGTCGACGCCGAGGCACCCTAAAAGCCTAAGCGTACTAATCACTTGGCTCTATTGCCACCTATGTTGGGTTTATCATCTAGGGTTTATCGATGCTAAGGAGAATTCTAAGTTGGGCCTAATCACTTGGCTCTGTTGCCACCTATGGTTTAATGCAGCAAGAATGGCGGGGCAGTTGATCCTACTTAACTAAGTACTAAGATACCCCGGCCCATGCATTAGTCGCAAGTACCCCATATGTCCTATTTTTAGCAAAGTCATGCTAAAATTCATGGAAAATTTCAGCATGACCTTTGCTGAAAATAGGACATATGGAGTACCCGAATTTGCCAGAACGGAAGTTAATCGACATTACGGCAAACTCAAGGGCCTCTCGGGGTACGTGCAAATTCATCACGACACAATGGTCGGAGACAAAACCCAGCCACAGACCATATGGTCCTCTGCTTTCATATGGACAAAAATCAGCTCAACTTATGTGAGCTTCCATTCCAGATATAATAGGTCACCCAACAAAAAATCATCAATAGTTTAGCAAGTCTGTACAAACACAGAAAGAATAGAAAGTTTGCTGCCTATTCAAACACAGAAACAAAACACTACTTGAAACTTCTGCTACATTTGGACCATGGCAATTTACTTTCATGGAGCATGACAAATGTATTTTACAGATCATGGCATTGTTTTTACTATATGCACCATGGCAAATTTCTGTCACTTCAACAGTTAAGTTCTTGGAATGGGAATATCAAAGACTTTCAGCTAGAATGAGCCTATATAACTTAGGCACAGCACAATACATGGTGCAAAACACACAATGTGCAGATGGTAATGATGACCAGAACATACAAACTGAAGTAGACAAAGATCCTGCAGACCAAACCATCATAAGATCATCTGCAAACTCAACTTATTATATCCTGTCCTCTGCCTGATCATCAAACTGAATTTACTGCATTTCACAACCTGGTAACATAAAATGCTCTTAGGCTGAGCTTGTTTTAAAAAAAACATATCTAGGAGTTTATATACTATGTGCCTGTAAAATTTCACGAAGAAATATGAATTTGTGGGTTATGGCAAGAAAATGATTCTATAATAGCATTATAAATGAAATTTCACAAGTATGCAGATCACATCCTGGTGCATATGTGGGGTTTTTTACTTAGAAAATACAGAACTTCTATTATTGTTTTTATTTTTAACCATGGAGCTACTGGATTAAGTGAGAGCTATATGCGGGTTTTTTAAAACAAGTGAGAACTCCTAGATGCTTGCGAGGCCATGCAAAAAATGAGTGATGTTTCCAGAATTATTTCTTAGAGTGAATACAGTATGTTCTCCAAAACTCAGCAAACAATATGCAGATCGTTCTTAGTGTCTCTTGCTTTTCTGATAGCCAAATAGCCACTAATGATATGCCATTGGGATCATCATCGCTTCAAATCATTTGTCTGGAAACAAAGGAATGTATAAACTGAATTTGCAGAATAATAAAGACAGATTTGATCAAGCTCCACTCATGTCCATAACTCTGATATATGTTAGTGTCGGGGGGTATATTTGAACTAGAAACTATATAAGATTCTAGTTTGACTATTGTTGTACCTTTTATTCTAGTTGCTACATGATTCTAAGACCCACACAGATTTTTCTCATTCACATGAAGCAATTGTGTGATCTCAACTTCTGCAAGCAAAGCTATTTAAGGGAAGGCTCCTAACTGAATTTTCATTCACACAAGTTTTTAACAGTAGCTCCTAACTGAATTTTCTGCTTAAAGGGAAGGCTGACTTAAGTGGCAAGATGATACAATTTGCGTAACATAACCCTAGAACACATCTTCTACTATAAATTTGCTGACTTTTGCTAACCCTAGAACACATCAGAAGGAAATCAAGAGGGGGAAGAGGGTTGTGGTACTCGCGGGAGGTAGCCTAGGGCAAAGGAGGGGAAGGGGGGAGAGGTGAGGAATCACCTGTGGGATAACGGCAGGCTGCCGTAGGAGGGCGCCGGCGTCGAGGAGGCGGCGGGCGGCGACGCGTCGAGGAGGAGGCGGCGCGTAGAGGAGGTGGCACGTCGAGGAGGCAGCGCGTCGAGGAGGAGGCAGCGCGTCGAGGAGGAGGCGGCGCCTTCTTGCTTCCCCGAGCCCTTCCTCGAAGACGGCGATGGGGGCAGGGCAAGGGCTGACTGGGGGCGGCGACGGAGATGGAGGGCAGGGGCTGTCGGCGACGGCGACGGAGGGCAGGACAGGAGCTGCAGTGGTGGGGGGCGGGGGCAGCGGAGGGGCGGCGGCGGCGGCGTGGGTCGGGGCAGCGGGGGGAAGTGAATCTAGCGAGGGAGAGGGACAAAGGGGATCTGGTGAGAGGGAGGGAATTAGCTAGGGGGAATCTTACTAATGGCGCACCAGCAGTCGGTGCGCCATTAGTAATCTTTTTTTACATAGCAATGGCGCACCAGGCAGAGGTGCGCCATTAGTAATCTTTTTTTATAAATAGCAATGGCGCACCAGCCAGAGGTGCGCCATAAGTAATTTATTTTTATTTTTTGTTGCATGTAATAATTTTTTAGAAAATGAATATGAATATGAAACATTAATATTTTTTATAAAAATAGTAATAATTGTTGTTTAACAATAATTGTAGTCTACACTTTTTATTATTATTTTTTAAAAAATGAATATGAATATGAAACGGGGGTGCTCGTCGGCGGAAGTGGAGCGGGGGAGGGTGCGGGGGGTGCTCGTCGGCGGTGGTGGAGCGGGGGAGGGTGCGGGGGGTGCTCGTCGGCAGCGGTGGAGCGGGGGAGGGTGCGGTGGGTCGTCGGCGGCGGTGGAGCTAGCGGGGGAGGGTGCGGGTGGGATCGAGATCGAGATGGAGGGGGATAGCGATCGAGATGAAGGGGCATCGAGATCGAGATGGAGGGGGAATCGAGATCGAGATGGAGGGGGATCGAGAAATGAAGACTATGATTTAAATACAGTCGATGATATCAAAAGTGCCCATAAAATTTAAAAATATTCATGATATCAAAAAGTTCCCATGAAATACAACCGAGAAATGAAGACTACGATTTAAATATAGTCGATCTTAGCTAGCTATCTGTTCATAATATTCTTGCCCTTCTTTTTCGCAAATGGAGTTCTTCTGTGGAACAGACGTCCTTTAGGTAGGGTGGTCCTGCTTCTTCTTGTGGTGTATGCTGCTACTTCATCGTCGTCGTCATGTTCGATCTTCGGGTCGCCGCACTTGTCGAACTCTTGCTCATTGGCTACTCCATCCATTCCGATGATCTTCCTTTTGCCTCTCCTCATGACAACACGACTGGGCTTTGACGGGTCGGTAATGAAGAAGCATTGGTCACTTGGGAAGCCAGTACCCATGGCTCATTTTTTGCGGTGACGTTTGCGCACGCGGTCTTGGATTTGGCTTCGGGTATAACCATGGTGGTGAAATACCGGTCTTCTTTTAGGACGCTCTTGGCCCATCTGACACGGAACATCGGGACCTTCTCTCCAGCGTAGCTCAGCTCCCAGATCTCCTCTATCCTTCCATAGTATCTGTCCTTGTCGTTACCGGTGTAGGATTCCATCGTTACCCCGGAGTTCTGATAACCATCGCTCTTCATGTCCTTGTCCTCGGTGTAGAATGTGTAGCCGTTGATATCGTACGCCTCATAGGTCATCAGGTTGTGCTCGGCGCCCTGTGACAAGGCGAATATTAGTTGTTCTTCTGCGGAAGAATCCTCATGTAAAGGGTACGACAGAAGCTTTTGCTTGAACCAACACGTGAAACATGAGTTGTGCTCTTTGATTATATCTCCGTCCGTCCTCTGTTGGCCTCGTTATTGTACGTCTTCTCAATAAAGGTTTTGTGCTCTACCACCCAAGGATCGACCACGTCTATGTGTTGTAGCGCGACTAGGTTTGCTCTTTCAAAGTCGGCGAGTCGACCCTCGAAGTCGACATGTATTTCGCGGCGACCCTCACGGTGACCCCATCCAGCGAGCCTGCCGAGGTGCCTGTTGACGGGCAGACCAACGGGGTTCTTGATGCCTAGATAATTCGTGCAGTAGGAGATGCACTCTTCGGTCAGAAAGCCCCTGGCTATACTTCCCTCCGGACGTGACATGTTGCGAACGTATCCCTTGATGACACCATTCATCCTTTCGAATGGCATCATGCTGTGCAGGAACGTCGGCCCGACTTGGATGATATCCTCCACGATATGGACCAGCAGATGCACCATAACGTCGAAGAATGCGGGCGGGAAGTACATCTCAAGCTCGCATAGTATCACCACGATCTCTTCATGTAGCCTTCTGAGTTGCCTCACGCCAACCGACTTCCGAGAGATGACGTCAAAAAAGTTGCATAGGCCAAATAGCGTTTCACGGACGTGCGCGTCCATGATCCCACAGATTGCAACTGGAAGTATCTGCGTCATCAGCACGTGACAGTCGTGAGACTTCATCCCGCTAAACTTCTGCTTCGCTGGGTCTAGGTATATGCTTATCTTCCCCGCGTAACAGTAAGGAAGTTTTACTCCTACGAGGCAGGTGAAAAACTGCTCGATCTCCTCCTGACTTAGAGTGAAGCACGCGGGAGGGTAGTCATTTCCGGTCTTCTTGGCCTTTTTGCCTTTGCGACGACTTTCTGTGTCCTGCTTCGCCTCATCATCATCATCATCATCATCATTAGCGTGAAGCTCCTGCCTGATGCCCATTGATTTCAAGTCTGCCCTTGCTTTCGGCCCATCTTTGGTCCTCTCTGGCATGTTGTGCAGGGTACCAAGCAGACTCTCGCACACGTTCTTCATGATATGCATGGCATCAAGGCTGTGAGGCACACGGTGGATCTTCCAGTACGGCAAGTCCCAGAAAACAAACCTCATTTTCCATACCTTCAGCAGCGGCTCCAGCGCCTTTCGCTTCTTTCCCGGCTCTGACGTCTTTTGCTTCTTTCCCGGCAGTGGGCAATCTTTCCAATTTTTCAACAGCCCGTCTATTTCCTCGCCGCTCCTCGTACGCGGGCGTCTTCGGAGTTCGTTTTCACCATCGAATAGATCCTTGCGTTTCCTCCATGGGTCATCGTCGCGAAGCCACCTTCGATGTCCCATGAACACGGTTTTCGAAGACCCGGGATCTCTATCTAGCTGGCGATACGTTGTGTCATCCATGCACCTGACGCATCCAGAAAATCCATGGACCACCTGCCCCGCGAGATATCCGTAACCGAGATAGTCGTGCACCGTCGTGAGTAGTGCGGCTCTCATAGGGAAATATTCTTTCTCTGCGGCGTCCCACGTATTGGCTGGCGTTTTCCACAGCGTGTCTAGCTCCTCTTTCAGCAGCCCCAGATACAGATTGATGTCGTTCCCTGGTTGTTTCGGCCCTTCAATTAGCATACTCATGTGAATGTACTTCCTCTTCATGCACAACCAGGGGGAGGTTGTACATCCACACAAACACAGGCCAGGTGCTATGTATGCTTCTCAGGCTGCCAAACGGATTGACTCCATCGGTGCTCGCGCCCAGCACGATGTTCCTTGGATCCTTCCCAAATTCTGGGTCTTCGAAGTTCAACGCTTGCCACTGGCTCCCATCCTTAGGGTGACTCAGCATCTTGTCTTTTTTATTTATCTCCGGATCATTTGCGTCATCTTCTCGCTTCTTCTCCTCCCTATCCGTGTGCCAACGCAGGAGCTTTGCTACCTTAGGGTCCGCGAAATACCGCTGCAGACAAGGAGTGATCGGAAAGCACCACACCACTTTTCGAGGAGCTTTCTTCCTCTTCTTGTATCCAGTGACGCCGCACACCGGACATATGGTAGACTCCACGTGCTCGCCCCGATAAATGATGCAATTGTTCATGCACACATGGTATTTCACGTGCGGTAAATCCAGAGGACACACGACTTTCTTCGCCTCCTCGAAACTGGTCGGGCACTTGTTCCCCTTGGGAAGACGTTCGTGCCAGAATGACATGTTCTCGTCGAAGCATGCGTCGGTCATTTTGTGTTTTACCTTCATCTCCAAAGCCATGAGCGTTACTTTCAGGCGGGTATCCTCGGGTCTGCATCCTTCATACAATGGAGTAACCGCGTCTATCTCCAATTGATCCAGCTTGGCTTTCTCTCGGGCGGCAGCTCTTGCGTTATCCGTCTGCTTGAGAAGCATCTCTTGAATATGAGGGTCCTGCACCCAGCCCATCGATGGTCCATCGTCGTCTGCTCCTCCGGCATCTTGATCTTCATGATCATGCCCTTCGTTTGCTCCGGCATCTTCCTCATCATCATGTCCGGCATCTTCTACATGATGACTGTGTACAGCATCACCGTCGTGATCATGTCCTAGAGATTCTTCGTCTTCTCGCCCGCCCAAGCCGCGGTGGTTGTCTTGCTGCCCTTCCTCATTTCATGCCCGGCCCCCATGGATGACTTCATAGTCATCTTCATCACCTTGCCACCGATAGCCATCCATGAAACCACACAAGAGCAGGTGGTCCTGCACCTGCCCGGAATTCGGGTCCGCAATAAGACTCTTCAGCTTGCATCTTCGACACGGACATCTTATCTCCGTCTCGTTCTTTTAAAGCATCTCGGCCTTCGCGGAGCTCAAAAACCTATTCATGATGCCTTCGGTCATCGTGCGGACCATGGTCGCCTGCGGGGTAGAGCAAAACGATATTTTAGAACCAAGAAAAAATTTGGCATGAATTTCCCTAAAAATAGGACCAAAAAGAATGCATAGTGCCAAAATTCTCGCCGAAACGGAAATGAATCAACATTCCGGCAAGATATTGGCAACTATCGCATTTCAAATACCGGTACCTTCAAACATAAACATATATGCAACACCACAAACATATGCAACACCACAAACATACATAAATCTAGCTAGGCCACAAAAAGTGCATGTGCACGTTGTTGGAGCGAGCTAGGGAGAAAAAAAGTAGATCTATAACATGAAGATAGCTTTCCCCTTACTTACCTATCAAAAAAAGGTAATTTCAACACTTAATTTTGATGAATCTATGGTGCAAATGAGGTGAGGAGGAGGAGGCAGCCGACAAGCTTAGAAAAGGAGGTGGGAGGAATGAAGTGGGGAAAGTGAGTGTGTAGGTGTGGCTGTCCAAAAATATCTAGCTGGTCCCAGGTTACTAATGGCGCACCACACAGCCATGCGCCATTAGTAACCCAACATACTAATGGCGCACCATAGAGACATGCGCCATTAGTAGTTTTGCAAAAAAAGTAAAAAATAACAATTTTTATACTAATGGCGCTATGTGGCACAGTGCGCCATTACTAGTTTAAACTAGTAATGGCGCACTATGCAACGGTGCGCCATTAGTAGTTTTGCAAAAAAGTAAAAATAAAATAAAATACAGTAGTGGCGCACTCTGCCCGGATGCGCCATTAGTATGTTTGAAAAAATGAAAAAAAAACATTTTGTTACTAGTGGCGCACCGTGTGCCTGGTGCGCCATTAGTGTCTTCCACACTAATGGCGCATCTCCACATGGTGCGCCATTAGTATATAGTAGTGGCGCACCACTTTTCTGGTGCGCCATTAGTGTCAATTTCATTTTTAGCCATTTTCCTAGTAGTGAGAGGAGAAAAAGAAAGATAAGAAAAAAACTTTTTTCTTCTTCTAAATAGTCTTCTTCTAACTTTCATCTTTCCCAATTTGCAGATTTGCTTTACATGAGGAAGCTTGGATTCATGGAGTGTACTATTCTTGTGGTGCTTCCTTGTTGTTTATGAAATCTTGTTTGGATATGTGGTTGGAAACTTGTTTCTGGTTATGTATATATGGATATGTTGGACTTTGTTGACCTATGTTGTTAGATTTGATGAAATATGTTGTTGGACATGCTGTTGGATATGTTGGATATGTATGCATGTATATCTGTGTTTGAAACCATGTCTAATTAATGGGATTTAAATAAAAACAGGGGATATATAGCCTCTTTGCCGTCCACTAGCAGACGGCAAAGAGATATGTCGTTCGCTAGCAAACGGCAAAGAGGACACGTGGCAGTCACCTGTGCAAACTGGGAACACTGGCTGCCTATTTGGTCAGTTTGCCGTCCGCTGGCAGACGATAAAGTGACCAGCTATGCCGTCTGCCGGCAAACGACAAAGATTCAAACTTCTTTGCCGTTTGCTGGCAGACGGCATATCTGAACACGTGGCGGCTTCCCAGTGCTGCCTAGCTGGGCTCTTTGCCATCTGTCAGTGGACAGCAAAGAGCTTTGACTCTTTGCCATCTGCTGGCGGACGGCAAAGAGCGTCGTTAACCCCCTAACGGCTCTCACGTCACCGCACTGCCATCCGCTGTCTTTGCCGTCTGCTGGCCTCGGATGGCGGACGGCATAATCCTTTGCTGGCACGTGTTCATCTGGATATTTTGCCGTCCGCTAGCGGACGACAAAGAAGTTTGCCGTTCGTGATCTATGCCTTTGCCGTCCGCCATGGCGGACGGGAAAGAAGCTGATTCCGGTAGTGTAAGTCTATGGAGACGACACCATATGAACTATGGTTTGGCAAGAAACCTAAGTTGTTATTTCTTAAGATTTGGGGCTACGATGCTTATGTCGATAGGCTTCGGCCAGAAAAGCTCGTACCCAAAGCGGAAAATTGTGTCTTCATAGAATAACTAAACAAGACGATTAAGTATACCTTCTATCTCAGATCTGAGGGCAAAGTTTTTGTCACTATGAACAGGTCCTTTCTCGAGAAAGAGTTTCTCTCGAAAGAATTGAGTGGGAGGAAGATAGAACTTGATGAGGTTGTTGAACCTTCACTTCAACCAGAGAGTAGCGCAGCACAGAAAGATGTTTCTGTGGCAACTACGCTAGTTGAAGAGAAAGCTAATGATGATGACCATGAAGCTTCAGATCAAATTACTATTGAACCTCGTAGGTCGACAAGGGTGTGTACAACTTCTGAGTGGTAACCCTGTCTTAAAGGTCATGTTGTTGGACAACGATGAACCTATGAGCTATGGAGAAGCGATGGTGGGCCCGGATTCCAACAAATGGCTAGGAGCCATGAAATCCGAGATAGGATCCATGTATGAGAACAAAATATGGACTTGCCCGATGATCGACAAGCCATTGAGAATAAATGGATCTTTAAGAAGAAGACAGACGTTGATGGTAATATCACCATTTGTGAAGCTTGACTTGTCTCAAAGAAGTTTTCGACAAGTTCAAGGAGTTGACTATGATGAGACTCTCTCAATCATAGCGATGCTAAAGTCTGTTAGAATTATGCTAGCAGTTGCTACATTTTCATTTACGAAATCAGGCAGATGGATGTCAAAACAAAGTTTCCTTAAGGCTGTATGTGATACAACCAGAAGGTTTTGTCAATCCTAAGGATGCTAAAAGGTATGGAAACTCCAGCGGTCCTTCTATGGACTGGAGCAAGCATCTCAGAGTTGGATCATACACTTTGATGAAGGTGATCAAAGCTTTTTGGGTTTATACAAAGTTTGCAAGAAATTTGTATTTACAAGAAAGTGAGTGGGAGCACTACAAAATTTCTGATAGGTATATGTGGATGACATATTGTTGATCGTAAATGATGTAGAATTTATGGAAAGCATAAAGGGTTGTTTGAATGGAGTTTTTCAAAGGAAGACCTGTGTAAAACTGCTTACATGTTGGGTATCAAGATCTATAGAGATAGATCAAGACGCCTGATAAGACTTCCATAGAGCACATACCTTGACATGATCTTGAAGGAGTTCAAGATGGATCAATCAAAGGAGTTCTTGCCTGAGTTGTAAGGTGTGAAGTTAAGACTAGAAGCTCGACCACGGCAGAAGAAAGAGAAAGGACGAAAGTCGTCCCCTATGCCTTAGCCATAGGCTCTATACGATATTCCATGCCATGTACCGCGATGTGCCTTGCCATGTGTCTGGCAAGGGGGTATAAGAGTGATCCAGGAGTGGATCATTGGACAACGGTCAAAATTGTCCTTAGGAATTAGGAAATGTTTCTCGATTATGGAGGTGATGAAGAGTTCGACGTAAAGGGTTACGTCGATGCAAGCTTTAACACCTATCTGGATGACTCTGAGTAGCAAACCGGATATGTATAGTGGAGCAACCATTTGTAATAGCTCCAAGTGGAGCTTAGTAGCAACATCTACAATATGAAATAGAGATTTGCAAAGAACACACGGATCTGAATGTTGCAGACTCGTTGACTAAAACCTCTCTCGTAAGCATGACATGATCAAACCCTAGAACTCATTGAGTGTTAATCACATGGTGATGTGAACTAGATTATTGACTCTTGTAAACTCTTTGGGTGTTAGTCACATGGCGATGTGAACTATGAGTGTTGATCACATGGCGATGTGAACTAGATTATTGACTCTAGTGCAAGTGGGAGACTATTGGAAATATGCCCTAGAGGTAATAATAAAATGATTATTATTATATTTCCTTGTTCATGATAATTGTCTATTGTTCATGCTATAATTGTATTAATCGGAAACCGTAATACATGTGTGAATACATAGACCACAACACGTCCCTAGTAAGCCTCTAGTTGACTAGCTCGTTGATTAATAGATGGATATGGTTTCCTGACCATGGACATTGGATGTCGTTGATAACGAGATCACATCATTAGGAGAATGATGTGATAGACAAGACCCAATCCTAAGCATAGCACAAGATTGTGTAGTTCATTTGCTAGAGCTTTTCTAATGTCAAGTATCATTTCCTTAGACCATGAGATTGTGCAACTCCCGGATACTGTAGGAATGCTTTGGGTGTATCAAACGTCACAACGTAACTAGGTGGCTATAAAGGTGCACTACAGGTATCTCCGAAAGTGTCTGTTCGGTTGGCACGAATCAAGACTGGGATTTGTCGCTCCGTATGACGGAGAGGTATCTCTGGGCCCAATCGGTAATGCATCATCATAATGAGCTCAATGTGACTAAGGAGTTAGCCACGGGATCATGCGTTACAGAACGAGTAAAGAGACTTGCCGGTAACGAGATTGAATGAGGTATGGGGATATCGACAATCGAATCTCGGGCAAGTAACATACCGATGGACAAAGGGAATTGTATACGGGATTGATTGAATCCCCTCCATCGTTGTTCATTCGATGAGATCATCGTGGAATATGTGGGAGCCAATATGGGTATCCAGATCCCGCTATTGGTTATTGGCCGGAGAGGTGTCTTAGTCATGTCTGCATGGTTCCCGAACCCGTAGGGTCTACACACTTAACATTTGGTGAAGCTATAGTTGTTATGGGAAATAGTATGTGGTTACCGAAGGTTGTTCGGAGTCCCGGATGAGATCCCGAATGTGACGAGGAACTCTGGAATGGTCCGGAGGTGAAGATCGATATATTGGACGAACGGTATTGGAGCCCGGAATTGTTCTGGGAGTACCGGGTGACGACCAGCGTGACCGAAAGGCGTTTCAGAGGCCCCGGCAAGCGTTGGGGGGCCTTATGGGCCAAGGGGAGGGGCACACCAGCCCACTAAGGGGCTGTGCGCCCCTCCCACCCCCTCTCACGTAACCTAGAGAGGTGGGGACGCCTCCCCTAGGGCAAGCGCCCCTCCCGGCTTGGGGGGCTAGTTTCCTAGGGGTGGGGGTGCCCAAACCCACCTAGGGTTTCCCCTGTGGCCGCCGCCCCTCCCCTAGGGAAACCCTAGGGCGCCTCCTCCTCCCCCTTCCCCCTATATATAGTGAGGGAGAGAGAGGGCAGCCGCAACCCCTTTCCTGGCGCAACCCCTCCCTCTTCCAACACCTCCTCCTCCGTAGTGCTTAGCGAAGCTCTGCCGGAGAACCACGAGCCCCACCACCACCACGCCGTCGTGCTGCCGGAGCTCTCCCTCAACTTCTCCTTTCCCCTTGCTAGATCAAGAAGGAGGAGGAGACGTCCCCGGGCTGTACGTGTGTTGAACGCGGAGGCGCCGTCCGTTCGGCGCTTGATCGGATCTTCCGCGATTTGAATCGCCGCAAGTACGACTCCATCAACCGCGTTCTTGTAACGCTTCCGCTTAGCGATCTTCAAGGGTATGAAGATGCACACCCTCTCTCTCTTTGCTAGCATCTCCTAGATTGATCTTGGTGACACGTAGGAAAATTTTGAATTATTACTACGTTCCCCAATAGTAGAACCTCCCCGGCAACGGCGCCAAAAATTCTTCCTACTACTTTTCGAGCTTGCATTGATTTTTTCCTTGAAGAGTAAAGGGTGATGCAGCAAAGTAGAGATAAGTATTTCCCTCAGTTTGAGAACCAAGGTATCAATCCAGTAGGAGGTACATGAAAGTCTCTAATCTATGCACCTACACAAACAATCAAACACTTGAACCCAACGCGATAAAGGGGTTGTCAATCCCTTCACGGTCACTTGCAAGGATGAGATCTGATAGAGATAGATATAATAGATTACTAAAACGTAAAACAAAGTAAAAACAAATAAATTGCAGCAAGGTATTTTTTGGTTTATAGATCTGAAAATATATAATGGAAAATAGACCCGGGGGCCATATGTTTCACTAGAGGCTTCTCTCTTGAAAGAAAGCATACGGTGGGTAAACAAATTACTGTCGAGCAATTGACAGAGAAGCGCAAAGTTATGACAATATCCAAGGCAATGATCATGAATATAGGCATCACGTCTGTGTCAAGTAGACCGACTCTTGCCTGCATCTACTACTATTACTCCACACATCGACCGCTATCCAGCATGCATCTAGAGTATTAAGTTCATAAGAACGGAATAACGCCATAAGATGACATGATGTAGAGGGATAAACTCAAGCAATATGATGAAAACCCCATCTTTTTACCCTTGATAGCAACAATACAATACGTGCCTCGCTACCCTACCATGTCACTGGGTGAGGACACCGCAAGATTGAACCCAAAACTAAGCACCTCTTCCATTGCAAGAAGAACCAATCTAGTTGGCCATACCAAACCGATAATTCGAAGAGAAATACAAAGATATTTGATCATGCATACAAGAATTCAGAAAAGACTTAAATAATATTCATAGATAAATCTGAAAATCCACAATTCATCGGATCTCGACAAACACACCGCAAAAGAGGATTACATCGGATAGAACTCCAAGAACATCGAGGAGAACATGGGATTGAAGATCATAGAGAGAGAAGAAGCCATCTATCTACTAGCTATGGACCCGTAGGTCTATGGTAAACTACTCATGCTTCATCAGAAGGGCAATAGAGTTGATGTAGATGCCCTCCGTAATCGAATCCCCCTTCGGCAGGGTGCCGAAAAAAGCCCCAAGATGGGATCTCACGGGAACAGAGGCTTGCGGCAGTGGAAACGTTTTTTGGTGGGCGCTTCTGGTTGTTTGGGAATATTTGGGAATTTATAGAGCAAAAATTAGGGTTGGAGTAGTCCTGTGGGGCCCACAAGCCAAGGGGCGCGCCCTGAGGGCTTGTGGAGCCCTCGGGACTTTTCCGGCCCTCTCTCCAAGCTCCGTGGATGTCTTCTGGTCCAAGAAAAATCATCGCAAAAGTTTTATTCCGTTTGGACTTCGTTTGATATTCCTTTCCTGTAGAACTCAAAAGCAAGAAAAAAAACAGAAACTGACATTGGGCTTGAGGTTAATAAGTTAGTCCAAAAAAATATAAAATAACATATTAATGCATATAAAACATCCAAAATAGATAATATACTAGCATGGAACAATAAAGAATTATAAATACGTTGGAGACATATCATGGCCAGCGCAATCACGCTGCCGCCCGACGATGTGGAGAACCGGGTCGGAGCATGTTGCCGCGCCGGATGAAAACCGACCATCTCCGGTGTTATGGACGATCTCGACAACTGGTAGTACGGAGGGCGAACGACCGACGTGCCTGTGCTCGCCGCTGCCATGGCGGCGGCGAAGAGAATGGCCGGCGTGGGTCGGCTAAACCCTAGCATGAGGAGGGCGTGCGTCGTCACTGCCTGTCTGGCCTTGGCGATGATGGCCTTGTTTTCCTTGACGCCGGCCTTGCGCTGCGCGGCCGCGACCTCGAGGGCGAAGTCGGCAACGGCTTTCTTCTCTGCCTGAACGGTCCGCCGGGACCTCCTCTTGGCCGATTCTTTGTCGAGCCACGTGATCTCCGCCGGCGTGAGCTTCGACCGCACTTTCTTCTTCTTCTTCATTGTGGGGGAGGCGGTGGTGGCAGCTGAGTCAACGGGTTTCTTCGGGGCGTCGGCCATGGAGGTGGGAGTGGAGGGGGAGCGCGGGAGGGTTTTTGGGAATGAGAGAGAAAGTAGAAGCGTTGTGTCCCAGACGGGCGAGCCGGTGGAGGACAAGGGCGCGTGTCCCGCCTGTCCGTTTCGACAACTTCTCTCTTCCAACCACCTGATGCCACAAGCCATCCGTAAAGTATAATCTGTATAATCTATCCGTAAGTGTAGCATTATTGCTCATCACACACGCCACTTTCCCCCGAAAGAGCTTCCCATCTGATAAAAGGGGCTGGCTCCACCACCACATATATATTCTTAATTTTACCAAAAACAGCTTAAAGCATCTAAGCATCACATACTGTTGCCAAGATGCAAAGGTGATGTATTTTTGGGACATTAGAGATTCAGTTTCTCACCTTTATGCCACCAAGAGGGCATACATATATAGGACAAAGACTCTTGTCGAGACCAGATCCCTCTTGTTCTCCATCCATCATCGTCGTCACAATCTAGAGAGAGAGAGAGTGACCAGCAGTAGAGAACTAGAGATAGAGAGAGAGCCCATCCGACCATCGACTCCAGTCCTAGAGAGAGAAAAATCCATCGGAGGGGAAGGAAGCAACAAGGGAGGGAGGAAGGAAAGGAAGCAGCTTTAAAAAAGAGTCAAACTCCGTCCGGCTCCCCCACTTTCTCTCTCTACATCGCCCAATCCCCCCGCACCAATCGCCGTCGCGTCACTGCCCCGTCCCCCCCTCCGCGCTCGCTCCTGCTCCCCTCCCCTCCACTCCGCGCCGCTGCCCCGCCTAGGGTTCCGGCCGCCCGATTGGGAAACCCTAGCTCCTCCTCCGGCGCCGGAAGCCGGCGCCTTTCTTCCCTTTTCCGGAAAAATTCTCCGCGGATTCCCGACTTCCGGCCGCCAAAACCCTAGCTTTGGGGTTGGGATCGGGGAATCCGGGCGGCGCGCGCGCGGATCCCGCCCGAATCGGCGGGGAGGCGCCCTGATCCGCCCCTAGGGTTTCGCGGGGGACCCGGCCCATGTTCGCGGCGGCGGCAGCGGCATGCTGCTGCTGACTCGCTGGGCGAGATGCAGAGGTACGCGGGCGCCGGCAACAGCAACAGCTCTGGGTTTAGCGGCGGCCCGGCGTCGGCCGGCGGCAGGGACAGCTCCAGGCTCGATGTCTCGCCCTACGCTCCGCCCAATTACCCCCTGAACCCGAGGTATTAACACGTCCCTGTTCTGCTCTGCCCGTGCAAATTTAGTTGCTTAATCAAACCGGTATCGACAATCGCCTAGTGTTAGCGAGCCGAGGCGCGCCAGTTAGTCTGTGTTCAGTTAGCAGTAGTCTCTCATGGATCACTAATTACTCAGTAAGCTAAAAGGTATGGCGCCGTAGTAATGGCGTTCCGTTAGAGGCATTACTGCGTTCCGTTACTACGCCACGTGTACGCTCGAACTTCCAATAATGAACCCACTGTATGCTATACTTGGAATTTTCAGCGTATGGAAAGAAATGAATAGCTACCCTTTATATGAACTATTATTCTGTCACAACCTAGTGCTGTAGGCGAAGCTATTTTAATTGAACCAAGTGCAAGCTAAGCCATCATATTTACTGTCATTTGTCTTTAAGTTGGACTAGCTAGCTCATATTTTGAATAACACTTCACAGTTTCGCGGTATCATTCATTATCTATGGCATTACATTATACTTCAATCTATATTGTTGAACAAAAAAGGAACTGCAGACTCTGTTTGTTGCAAAATGGAGATTTTTGTTTTGCATTGGGGTGAAATAAACCCCCAACCTTCACAGCTAATTTAACTCGAGGAATAAAAAATGCATCTTTTTCCCCCTAAAAAGGAGTCTTTTGTCACTTTTATCCTATACCATAAATTCACATTTTCTAATATAACTACTACCTCCGTTCCAAAATCAATTAATTGTTGCCAAAACGTCATATATTTTGGAACGGAGGTAGTAGAACATAGGGTTCTTGATGGCTAGAAAACAATATGCTGGTGCCAAAATCAATTAATTGTTGCCATGTTTCCGGTGAAGTAAGTTGACACTATTATCCAAATCTGTCATTTGCATTTTCCTGTGCCAGTAATAGATTGTGACCTGTGTTTCCTAATACTACTGTTTTTCAGGCGACAACAACAGCTAGCTCCGTACAGGCTAAAGTGTGACAGGGAACCACTTAACAACAAGTATGTATTAACTTCTGAACCAAAAGCACTTCACTGAAAGAGCCAGAGTATGCTTATTAATTTATTGTCTGCCTCACAGTGGTTGTATTTTGGTTACTTTCTTTGCCCTTAGTTTCAGCATTGACTCATTGTTTGCATATGTGAACACATCTCCATTGCTCTTTTCGGCAACAGATACTAGTTGTTTTGTCTTGTGATATGACTTCACTTAGTCTCACTCAGCAGTCCTCTTCGATATGGCTCTTTTGTAGGCTTGGACCACCTGACTTCTATCCTCAAACACCAAACTGTCCTGAAGAGACGTTAACCAAAGAATATGTACAGTCTGGGTACAAGGAGACTGTTGAAGGAATAGAGGTGCGTTTGGGAATAAAAGCTTTGTATGATGCATTAGGGCCACCCCCTTGCTTATTGAATATTGTCAGGGGTTTACACATAATTATAAATTTGCTACATATCTATCGTTCTTGACTGTTATTATTTCTTTGATGGGCTTGATAGGAAGCAAGAGAGATCGTACTTAGTCATATCTCATACTTCTGCAAGCCAGATATCGTTGGAAAATGCAAGGAGGTAAGAAAATTTGGTCGTGGGGGTATCTTGTTTTGCCAGTATGTATAACTAGTTACTGCTAAATTTTTTATGATATGATTTCAGTCCTAACCACTTATGTTTCACCTTTCTGTAACCCAATCAGCACCTGGGTGTTACAGATTTATTTACCTTTTGTACTGTACGAGTTTATACATAGATGATTTGATGATAGGTTGACTGTAAAACAGGAATTATCTTTTGCCCATCTGTTTTCTGTTTGTTTTAGTTCACTAGCCTGAAAAACAAATTGCTATTGTGGATTGTGGATGGTGTAATGGCTAGTTGATCTCTATCATCAATAATGAAATGCTTGTTTGCTCTAGCTGATCATCCATGCATACAATGTTTGATATCGTGGCTTGTTTGCTTCTGTTCTCTTTGGGTGCTGTGTGGAGACGGTAGCATCTAGCGCGCTGTCAGGGTTTGGGGTTCAACTTGGCTGGTTATGCGGAAGGCCAGGCTGGCCTGTCTTCCTTTTGTATTTGAGTTGAATCAGAGATTCTATTAAGTTTACCTTGTTGATCTGTAATGTTTCAAGAACGTGACTTCAATGTGAAGCGCTCAGGGGACGATTCTAGATGCATTATGTGATTGTCAGGGATTACTAGTTGCTAAACCTTTCTCGCTGATGGATAGCACGTGGAACCTTAAAAGCACACCTTTCATTTCTTTGTTACGTTTGTTTCTTTCCTTCTTTGTCCATTTTATGTATTGGATGGAGACTACGGCTACACTTCACACCTTTTGTTGTCCATTGTTTTCTGAAGGCACTAAAGAAACGGTTAAGGGCTATTAATGAATCTCGTGCTCAAAAGAGAAAGGTATCGCGTCATCGCTCTTGATTTGGCTAATTTGCTTCAATGTGGATGTCTGTCAAACTTGATATGTCTTATCTTCTGATATGTCAAACAGACCAATGACTTTTCCTGTTTTCATAGGCTGGCCAAGTTTATGGAGTTCCTCTTTCTGGATCACTGTTGATAAAACCTGGAGTTTATCCGGAGCAAAGACCATGTAATGAAGACTCCCGCAGAAAATGGGCTGAGGTTGGCCGAAATAACCTTCTGTTTATTATTATTAAAATTTCTTTTAAATAGGATGCTGTCAAAAGTTCTGCAATTTGTTATCTATTTCACCAAACACTTTATCTCACTCATCTTTGCATGATGGTTAGGTGTTTTTCTTTAGTTCAGTATTTGCATACCAGTTAATGATGAACTGTATTTCTTTTGCGGAGTTTCTTGGACTTCAAACCTTTATTACCATTTGGCGATTATTATGTTGGTTGGCATAGGCGGTATCTTTGTAGATCTCCCTTGCTGTATCTCATAAAATTTGCATCTAGAAAGGGTGTGAAGGCTAATAGGATGGGAATCTTGATTTGTGGTTTTTACTGGCACCGAGTTTACTTTTGTTACATTGCTGCTGCCATCGCTATGCTTAACTTATTTTTCTTGTTTTTGTGTGCCATTACTCTGCAGGCCCTTGCCCAGCCAAACAAGCGACTGCGTTTGTTATCTGAGCACGTTCCTCATGGTTATCGTAGGAAATCACTTTTTGATGTTCTTACTCGATGTAATGTTCCATTACTAAGGGCAACATGGTTTGTGAAAGTTACATACCTAAATCAGGTTTGCAATTCTTCTGAGCTATCTCATGCTTCCTACCAACTGGCATATATTATATAATTGTAACAAAGTCCTGTTGTAGCCACAGGTTCGACCAACATCCAGCAGTATCTCAACTGGTGCTTCTGATAATCAACGATCTAACCAGTGGACAAAGGATGTTGTTGAATATTTGCAACAGCTTCTGGACGAATCTAGTCTAAAAGAGGCACATCCGTCTTTTAAAGAACAGCCGTCAGCAGGGCTTATTTCTGGAGCAACTCAAGTAAAATTGAAACATGAAGCGCCCTCAGCTGGTGGAGACACTGAAGAGCCCTTGGTGCACTTCAAATGGTGGTATATGGTTCGCCTTGTCCAATGGCATCTAACGGAAGAATTGCTAGTTCCCTCGGTACTTATTGAATGGTTATGTTACCAACTTCAGGTACTTTTGTTGCATTGAAAGAGTGATTCATCATATTCCATGATGTTTCAGTTCCCTTGACAGTGTTTTTTTTCTCGTTAATGATTTGCTTCTACCCTCCACCAGGAGAGAGATTCAGTTGAGGCCTTGGAGCTTCTTTTGCCTATTGTACTTGGGTTGGTTGAGACCATCACTCTCTCACAAACATATGTGCGCATGTTCATGGAAATTCTGGTTAGACGTCTGAGTGATGCTTCTGCTGTCGATAATCCAAAAAGGTCATCTATCAATTCTGTTATAGCTGAGTTACTGCGATACATGGTACTTGCGGTGCCAGATACATTTGTTTCTTTGGACTGCTTTCCTCTCCCTTCATTTGTGGCCCCTGATGTATATGGTAGAGGTGCTTTGCTGAAGATAACTGGTGGTGGTGAAATGTCTAGTTCTAAGAGGCGGGATGTGTACCGGTATCTGTCCTGTGGTTATGCTGTCTGTTCAATTCAGAGACGAGCATCTGATCTGGCAACTCTTGCCAGTCCTAATGTCCATGCACGTGGTGCAGCGAAAGTGGTACAGGCTTTGGACAAGGCTCTTGTCACAGGAAATTTGACAATGGCGTATTCTTCTCTCTTTAATGATCTATCTGATGCATTAATGGAAGAAAGGTGGATTAAAGAAGTCAGTCCTTGCTTGCAGTCTTCTCTAATGTGGATTGGGACTGTTGAGTTATCCCTAATCTGTTCCATATTTTTTCTTTGTGAATGGGCAACATGTGATTATCGTGATTGCCGTACATCTCCCAGTCAGAATGTAAAATTTACAGGAAGAAGAGATTCATCTCAGATACATCTGGCGGTGTCTATCTTGAAAAGCAAAATGACTGAGATGAATAAACTGTCTCGGTCTAAGAGTAGCAGTCGCATTGCAATGAATAATATCGGTAAAGGTTCTTCGCTGAATGATGTTTCAGTGGCTGCAACTAAGGTGGGTGATTCTTCTGGATTGAGAAGTAATGGAAAAAATGAGGAGGAGAAGAAGGAAAGGAAGGATATCTTTGAAAGTCCTGGTCCATTGCATGACATCATTGTGTGTTGGCTGGATCAACACGAGGTTAGCAGTGCTGCAGGTTTTAAACGTGTGGATGTTCTCATCATAGAGCTTATTCGCAGCGGTGTATTTTATCCTCAAGCTTATGTAAGGCAGCTAATTATTAGTGGAGTAACTGATAAGAATGGTACTCTGCTAGATATGGAAAGGAAAAGGAGGCACCACAGAATTTTAAAGCAGCTTCCTGGGTCGTCTTTATTTGATATTCTCGAGGAAGATGTAGTTGCTGAAGAGCAACAATTGCATGAGCTGATGTCAACATATTCCAGTGAGCGACGCCTTGTGCTTTCTGAACTTTCGAGTGGTCAGTCATTTGATGCAAATAACAGGGGTGAGTATACTTCAAGTTCCTACCTCTGGATTCCATCAGGAGGTACTAATCACGGCGGTGTGCCTGAACAAGTAGAAGATGTGAAAGTTCTGGTGTCGAGCCTGTTGTGCTTTATATATCCTCACTCGGCAGAATCAGAACAAAATGAAACTAAAATGAACTTTCAAGGATCGTCTACTTCAACACTGACACAAGTTGATACCGGAGAAGCAAAAAATGGCTGTGAGGATTGTATGAGGATTAATGGACAAAAGGTGGATGAGAGAACCTCTCCTTTCTTCCCATTGATTCAGTCAGACGAGGAGGATGTTTGGTGGGTGAGGAAAGGGACAGAGCTACAGGAATCTTTTAAGGCTGAACCTGCACTGAAGTCTATTAAACAAACTTCTAGAGGTAGAGCTAAAGTGGTTCGCAAAACACAGAATCTTGCACAGCTTGCGACTGCTAAAATTGAAGGCAGTCAGGGGGAGGCATCTACAAGTCATCTTTGCGAGAGCAAGCTGAGCTGTCCTCACCATAAACCTAGCACTGATGGTGACAGTGGCAAAGATGCTGATCACACGAGGATGACAAATCTGGCTGAAGTTGGGAAGTCATTGAAGAAACTTAGATTGCTTGAAAGGCGATCCATCTCTGTGTGGTTGTTGAAATCAGTAAGGCAACTTGTTGAAGGAAATGAAACGACAGCTTGCAAAGCTAGCAATTCCATAAGCTCCTTTTCCTCTCAGCCTGATGACAAAACTGTGTCCAAATGGAGGCTAGGCGATGAAGAACTGATGTCAATTCTCTATATACTGGACACATGCTGTGATTTAGCCTCTGCTGCAAGGTTCCTTGTATGGTTGCTAGCAAAAATTCGTGGAGGAATGGGTACACTTGGTCAAGTTGGGAGAAGTGCGGCACATATGAAGAACAGAGATAACCAAGTTTGTCAGGTCGGTGAGGCATTTGTGTTCTCATCCTTGCTTAGGTAAGTTTCTCCTAATGTTGATTCCATTAGTCTCAGTTTAAACAAACATGAAGCAGGCAACATGGGAATAGAAGATAATGAAATTTTAGTCACTAGTATAGAGGATAATGCATCACCTTCTGTTTTGTTGTATACGCATCTATCTGAAACGAAAACGTGGCCTAAATTGTGGTGATTTCACGTGTGTTTTGCCTTATCGAGTTCCATGGCATGAAGGTTTACGAGAAATGACCAATACTTGTGTGATGTCTGCAGTCTGTCCTCATATATCCACCACCATTTATCTATCAAAAGTAGACACTGTTTTGTTTCTATGTGCTGATATGCTCTACAATTTAGTAAGAATTACTTATGTTTCTGGTTTTATATGTAGACATGCTCAGTGTTTTTTTTTAAGTTCCTTGACTAGAAGGTAGCGAGAGAGATGGTCATCTGTGATGAACGGATGTTTCAACTTAGCTATATACTGCTATATTGATTTTTTTTTCTGATGGCTCCACTATGTAATCCTTACAGGTACGAGAACATACTTCTTGCAACTGATCTCTTGCCTGAAGTCCTCAATGCTTCAACGAACAGAAATTTTGTGTTAGGAACTGCAAGGCATCCTGCACCAGCAGCTTTTCCTTATACCCGGTATTTTTTGAGGAAATATAGGGATGTGGCTAGTGTGGTTAGGTGGGAGAAAAATTTTAGGACCACATGTGACCAGCGACTGCTAGCTGATCTTGATAATGGTCGGTCGATTGATGGTGATTTTGTTTCCTCTTCGGGAGTCTTAGGAGGTGAAGAGATTGATGATCAAGTCCGTCAAAAGCTTAGCGGAAGGGGTTCAAGAATTATTCCAAATATGAAGGAGATAGTGCAGCGGCAAGCTGAAGAGATTCAACGCAATTTGAAGGAAAAGAAAATTCCTGCAGCACCCAAGAGTCCCTCTTTTGAGAAGGAAGACAGTTATCAAATTGCACATGACACTGTTTTGGGCTTAGTAGAATGTATCAGGCAAAACGGAGGAGCAACTCCAGATGGAGACCCTTCAGCAGTTGCTTCTGCTGTTTCTGCAGTTGTTGTGAATGCCGGGCATGTCATAGCTAAACATTTGGATTTTGCAGGGGGTAACTATCATGGAGTTGCTTCTATTGGTAATTCATTAAGCTTTGTTCGGCACACTTTGCACATCCACATAAATTCTCTCTGCTTACTGAAAGAAGCTCTTGGGGATCGCTTCAGTCGGGTTTTTGAAGTAGCTCTGGCTGTTGAAGCTTCTTCAGCTGTTACAGCAGCTTTTGCTCCTCCTAAGGTCCAGCGCAATCAGTTTCAACCATCTTCTGAGACTCATGATGCCTATGGAAATCATACAAATGAACCTCTAAGTACCACAGGGAAAGGCTTTGTTGGGAGGGCTGGAAAAGTAGCCGCTGCTATCTCTGCGCTTGTTGTGGGTGCTGTTGTTCATGGAGCTGTCAGTCTTGAGCGGATGATTGCTGTCCTGAAAATAAAAGATGGCCTGGAAATTCAGCAGGTCCTAAGAGGTTTGAGACCTAGCACTAATGGTGCGTCCCGTTCTGCTGTAACCTTTAAGATGGATAATTCAATAGAGGTTTTGGTTCACTGGTTTAGGATTCTATTGGGGAACTGTAGAACCGTCTATGATGGGCTTATTGCAGACATTCTTGGCGAGTCCTATGTTCTTGCACTATCGAGATTGCAGCAGAAGCTTCCTTTGAGTGTGGTATTTCCTCCAGCCTATTCAGTTTTTGCAATAGTACGTTGGAGGCAGTATATCCTTAGCCGTGAAGACATGCAGGTTTATCAGTCTATTGCAAATGCAATAAATGACATCACTAGGCATCAACCTTTTCGTGATATTTGCTTTCGTAATACACATCAGCTGTATGATCTTCTGGCTGCTGATGTTGGTGATTCGGAGTTTGCTGCAATGCTTGAAACACATTGCTCTGACAAGAATGTGAGGCAGCTATTCATGCCTCTCCGTGGCCGTCTTTTTCTGAATGCCCTTGTTGATTGTAAAACGCCAGCAGTTATTCAGGTGGATGGTTCGGAACCTGGTGAGGCAAAAGAGAATGAGTTAAAACTCCTATCGGAGAGGCTTGTTCAGTCCCTAGATACCCTCCAACCTGCAAAGTTCCATTGGCAATGGGTTGAGTTGAGGCTTCTTTTAGATGAACAGGCTCTTGCAGAAAAACTTGATAAAGCTGAAAAAAGTAAGATACCCATGCCGATACTGATGACACTTGCAGACGGACTTCGGAAGCTGTCCCCTAATTCTGAGAGCTTTACACTATCTGAAAGCGAGAAAGGGTTTACTGAAATCATCCTGTCGAGATTAGTTGCCAGACCTGATGCTGCTCCTCTCTACTCTGAAGTTGTCCACCTTCTTGGGAAGCTACAGGAGTCACTTGTCGTGGATGTCAAATGGATCCTTCAAGGGCAAGATGCTGTTCTGGGACGCAAGTCCACAAGACAGCAGCTTCTTACTATTGCTACACGAAGAGGTGTTCCAATAAAGGCACAGGTTTGGAAACCATGGGGATGGTCCAGCTTGCTTACTGATGTAATGGCTAACAGAAGTGCCAAGAGGAAATTGGAAGCAGCTCCAATCGAGGAAGGAGAAGTTGTGGATGACCCCGCCGATGCCAAAAGGCCAAGCAAAAGTACCCCAAATAATGTGGATAGAAGCGTTGAAGCCATCAGATCTAATATTAATAAATATGTAACTGAGAAGGCCTTTGCTGAATTTATGTTGCCATGCATCGACAGGAGTTCGCCTGAATTTCGCAGTATATTTGCTGGTGAATTGATCAAACAGATGGGAACTGTCAGTGAACACATCAAAGCAATATCACGAAATGGTGCCAAACATGTTGGTTTAGTTCCTTCAGGAAATGATGTTTCATCGAACAAATCCAGTGGCCGTAAAGGAATTCGAGGTGGAAGTCCAAATATTGGCAGGCGAGTCACGGTGGGTAATGATCCAACTCCTCCTTCAGCATCTGCTCTGCAGGCAATAGTGTGGCTGCGCCTCCAATTTATCATCAGGTTGCTTCAAGTAATCCTGGCAGATAGGTAAGGATTGAAAAACAATATAGTTATGTTTGAAGTTTAATTTTGCTCGGAGATTTTCCTGATATTAGTTTTTCAATTGATTAACATCTATTGAAAAACATCATTGCTTAGTTTTAAGTTCTTAGTGTGACGTGTATTTCATGTACTAGATCACTAGCATGCTTAGGTAGTGTGAAACATCTCTATTCTTTTGATACTTTAGGGCATTGCTGTCCCTCAAGTGCAACTTGTGACTATTTCTTTTAATATACTAATGACTACTCTTGTATTTTCATGTTCTTACTAAAAACTCTAGGGGCATGAGGCATACACTTGCTCCTGCGATACTAAGCCTGCTTGCGGCACGCATAATCTATGAAGATGCAGATTCGCCCCTTCCTCCTGCCAGTTTGATTGCCTCGAGACGGGAAGTCGACTCTTTGCTGGAACCTCCCATGGATGTCCTGCTTGATCGCCCAAGTGAGAGTCTTTTCGAGAGGCTTTTATGTGTTTTCCATGCGCTGCTTGGCAATTGCAAACCAAGTTGGATGAAGTCGAAGCCAGTTTCCAAGCCAACCGTCAGAGCCTCACGAGATATCCCTGCATTTGATAATGAAGCGGCTGTGGCCTTGCAGGTCAGTCCAGTGCTTGAATCGATAACCGCTGCTACTTGCTTTCTTGTTGCGTCATGTGCTATATATAATAATGTCTTGTTTCCTTCAGAATATGCCACAAGTTGTTAATATGCACTTACTGAATTGTGTTTCTCTGCCACTTTTTACTTCCCCACTGTCAATAATGCTAACTTTCTTTTGCAGTCTGCTTTGGACCATATGGAGTTGCCTGGAGCGATCAGGCGAAGGATCCAAGCGGCGATGCCGATTCTCCCACCAGCTCGACACCCTAGTATACAAAGCCAGCCTCCCCAGCTGTCCTTGGCTGCACTGTCACCACTCCAGAGCACTCCATCTACATCAGGTCCTCAACAGAAAAGCACTTCTCACAGTTGGGTCCCCACCAACATCTCGAGCAGAAGCAAGGCGGTGTTGCCTCCCCAAGACCCCGAGATGGAGGTAGACCCCTGGACCTTGCTCGAGGACGGCACCAGCTGCCCCGCCACATCATCAGGAAGCAACAGTGCCAGTGGCATCGCCCCCGACCACTCCAACCTGAAGGCGTGCAGCTGGCTCAAGGGCGCGGTGAGGGTGCGGAGGACGGAGCTGACATACATCGGGTCTCTGGACGACGACAGCTGACGCACAGCCATGCCGGCACAGCGAGGGCGACCTGTTCTCGCACCGGACCGAACTCTTCTCCAGTGTACAAGAGGGTGGAAACCGCCGCCTTATGTGGCGGCCCCGTGTAGAATACCGACCGACCTTGCCCCTGTTTTGTTGCTAGGGCGCCTCGCAGGAGCGACGGTGTACATAGTGGGGGACATTAGTCCGCTCCGCGAGCAGCGGGCCCTGTCTGTGTAGCTTAATTAATTATCCAGGTTTAGGAGGGATGATGTTGGTGATGCACCTTAGCTGATTCGCCGAAAAGGCTCATATATTCTTTGGTCTGGTTGTGGTGCAAGTTGCTCTGCTGCTGCTGCTTTTAACTGAGATGGTTTGACCTGTTGATATATGAGCCTTTGTGATTTTGCCTTGATAGATAGTTAAAGAAACAGTCTTGCTAAATCTTAATCGATTGAGACTTGGGCCTTAGACTAGCTATATATGTGAGACTTTACATTAAAATCCATGCAAAAAAATTCTTCTTACTTTTTTTTTTTTGCATGTCATGTCACTTGATTGAGTCTTGGTTGAATCTCAGTCGACTGAGAGCTAGCTACACCCTTAAAGAAATGCTAGATGAAAAAGCCTGCTTTGCAGAAATTGTGATGTCTGGGCCACCGTGCCGTACCAATGTGATAAGTCATTTATATGTACATTTCTACAAGGGCTGTCCAAATAATGTGAGAGACGATATTAAAGATCTTTTTGTACGCGCTTAATGAATCTCTTGACTAGAAATATTTCAAGGACCAAGCTAGGGGCTGGGTGCAGGCTGGATGGAGCAGATGCTATCCACTAGAAAATACCTTGGAATGCTCGTTAAACGAGTCACCTAGGCAATACTGACATATTTTGTGCCCTTCTTGAAGGTACTGTGCGGCATTTGCTAATGCTTTAACCCGAGGCTATTGGTAGGGTAGCAAACGTGGATACACAAGCCGTGCTTAACATGCATCCAATGCTCTGCTCTTGAGGATAACATGCTACTTGACATCTGTAACTTGTGGATTCTTATCAACACGGCGAATCTTATTGGCACCCTCATGTCAAGTTCATTAACTAGTCCCACGGTACCAATCGAGTCAAGCGCAACCCCAAATACCGTGTTGGGTCTCGTGTGTCCATAATACGACCGGCCCATGTTAAGCACTACAAGTTCAAGTGTCATGCATATTGAACAAACCTTTGCGTGAAAAAGTGAACCTTGTGCTTTACACGCATCCATGAAATGCTCTGCTCTTGAGGATAACATGCTACTTGACACCTGTAACTTGTGGATTCTTATCGACACGGTGAACCTTATTGGCGCCCCCATATCAAGTTCATTAACTAGTCCCACGATACCAATCGAGTCAAGCGCAATCCTAAATACTCTCTCGACACACATGTGTCCAATCAAGTCATGTCCACGACTCATGCGGCCATCCTACTGGGAAAATTAAAATAAATCCAAGACGAGGATGCACGTCCATGCGGTTCCTACTCGACTCTTATGCTCCCCTGCTCATCAAATTTCCTTTGTGATTGCCTTGATAGATAGTTAAAGAAATGGTAGACGAAAAAACCTTGCTTTGCAAAAAATTCAGGAACCACCGATGCTTTGTGGATTCAAACCGACCATACACTACTGCAGGAATGCCTAGCAGTGGAGGGTGGGAAAAGTCCATCAGTGGCGGGCAAGGCTCTCAAGGCCACTCGCATGTGTGTATTATGTTGTATGTGGTTACTTGGCCTCTTGACTCGGTTGAGTATGTTAAGGCTGAGTAACTCTGTGCTTGTGAGGTGAGATTGTCCAATTAATTTGGTTTACACAAATGACAAGAAAACTCATTTACAAATAGATCAAGGGGTGTGTATATACCGGAGCACTCCCCTTATGTTGTGCCGAGTGATATTGTCTTTGACGATATTATGATCTATCTTCGAAAAAAATCAACATTTATGTATGATCCTGGTCGTCGCTACAATGTCCAGAACGGCAGGTTCATGCAGAGGCGAACATGAAGAAGTTGGAGGGAGTTAGCATAGACTTAGATTATGCCATAACATAGGTGATAGTTTAGCAATACAATCTAAGTTTTCAGTATCCGGTACCTTGTTATTTCAAGAAACACTTGTGAGTACAATACTATGTTCTGTTCCCTTAAACATTCAATTAAGACGGGCATTAATTGAGGAACGGTGGGATAGATGGCTGCACTTAGTGCGTAGGTTGATGGAGGTCAACCTGTCTAATGAGCCAGATGTATTCCGATGGAAACTCTTGTTTTAGGCGTGTTCGCAGTCAAATCTATATATGTGGACTTGATTAATATTGGACCAATATCCCCAGAGCTATTCATATTCGGAAAACAAATGTGCTTTTAAAAAATGTGGTCTGTGCATAAGGAAGTGATTCTGACTAAGTACACTTTGGCAAAACTAGGTGGGATGGGAGTAAACGGTGTTGCTTTTGTGATCACAAGGAAATGATTCAACATTTGTTTCTTAAATTCCATTAGCCAGGTTATTGTGGCGAACAATACATGTGTCCTTTAACGTTTCTCCACCCACTAGTATCTCCAATTTGTTTAGCAATTGGTTAGGTTGGGTTGAGCCTAATATAGTGGCTTGAATTCGTGTGGAAGTTTGTGCATTACCTTGGGCTATTTCAAACTGTAGGAATGATGTTGTATTTAACCGGACAAATATCACAAACTTTTTCCAGGTTATTTACCGGGCATCCGGATGGATCCGTACGTGGTCATTACTGCACCGTGCGGAGTGCGGGGGAGAGGGAGTATATAGCCTTTGAGTGCAATGTATAGAAGACGGTAGCAGGGGCTACATACAAGCGGTTTGGATGACGGTCCAATAATAGGATAGGGATGTATGCCTGCTAGTTGTTGCTATTTTTGTACTTTCTTGCCTATGTTCATGTACTTGAGAGTTGAGACGTTACTCGTATTTTGATACTACGTTCAGTCAAAAAATAACTGTATGCATCACTTATGCTTATGCAGAGGCCGAGGGTATTCATCTTTTTCAAAAGAATTGGTGACGTGATACAGGATGGGGGAGATGTTTTCTCTTAACGTCCAAAAAAGACCCAGGACTTGTGCCCGCATTTTATTTTGGCTTTCGATTTTAAAGTTTTATACCTTTTAAACAAAAATCTAAATTAAGTTTTGTTTTTATATTTGTATTTCTCGTGACCAACGCTTTCAAATAAGATTCATTTTGAATATATTTGGATGACTTTTGAAAGATATGTTAAGTTTCACTGCTTGAACTTAGTACCAGTGACCAATAAAAATCCATTATTTTGCATCTATGACCGACTGAAAAAAATCTTAAAATTATATCCCTAAAACTGGTTAAAACTTGGCATGTTAGATGCAAAATGTTGAAACTTAAAATTTACTGTGCCTTCATGCGGGATTGAACTACTGCGCGAATGGCAAAGCAAAACGAGCGGGCAGCGGACTAGGCAGGTGAGTGCCCCCCGCACTTGCGTGCCCCTGCTATTGAATACATAATCTGTGCATGTATATTGTCTTATGTATATTAGGCCCACCTCTCTAGTTTGTTGTATAGATTGAGGTAGAGGCCTCACCTTGTACTCATATATATATAGTGCACATTGCACCGAATCAATACATCGTGCAATTACATCATCATACATGGTATCAGTTTTCGGATTCTAAAACCCTAGCTTCCGCCCGCGCCGCCGCCGCGCCTTTGCCCTAGCGCCGTCGCCGCACTACCCTACTGCCGCCGCCGCGCACCTCCTACACCTGCTGCCGCCGCACTCTTAGCCGCCGCCGCAACCATAGCTGCCTGCTGCCGCCGCAACCCTAGCCGCCATGCTGCAACCTAGCCGCCATTGCAACCTCATCATGTCTTCCGTCACCTCCTCCGCCTCCGACCCGTTCGCCGATGCCAACCCTCCCGATGTCGCCGACATCTGCAACCTCAACATCTACAAGTGGCTTCCGGTTCGTCTTGCTCAGACAGACTCCTCCTACTATGCATGGAAGACCTACTTCTCCCTTGTGTTCCAGGAGTACAACCTCCTTGATCACATGGATGGTTCCTTTGACTCAAGCCTCGTGCCCGCGCATCATGAGTGGTCCACCATTGACGCCACGCTCATCCGATGGTTGTTCCTCACCATCTCGCCGGACCTGTTTCATACGGTTGTGCAAGACGGTGATGATGCCAACACCGTTTGGACTAAGCTGAACAAACTCTTCACCCACAATCGTCTCCAATGCCACGTTTTTTTCCAGCAAGAGTTCTTCGGGTGCCACCAAGATAACTCTTCCGTCGACGACTACTGTCATCATCTCAAGAACCTTGCTGACGAGCTCCGCGACATTGGCACGAAGATCAATGATGATCTCCTTCTCAACACGCTCACCGCCGGCCTCAACAAGGACTTCGGCAACGCCGCGAGGAATCTCATGCTCATCCCCGAGCCCTCCTTCGCCAAGTTTGTGGCTTCTCTCCGGTTGGAGGAGAGCCGGATGAAACAAGTGAAGACCCCGGCCATGCATACCGCACTCGCCGCCGACACCACTCATGGTGGCCCTCCACCACCACCCACCGCTCCTCAACAGTAGCGGGCTCCCGCGCCCTGCTACCTCTTGAGCACTGCGTTGGTTTTCCCTTGAAGAGGAAAGGGTGATGCAGCAAAGTAGCGTAAGTATTTACCTCGGTTTTTGAGAACCAAGGTATCAATCCAGTAGGAGACCACGCGCGAGTCACCTCGTACCTACACAAACAAATAAGAATCTCGCAACCAACGCGATAAAGGAGTTGTCAATCCCTTCACGACCACTTGCAAGAGTGAGATCTGATAGAGATAATAATTATAATAATAAGATAAATATTTTTGGTATTTTTATGATATAGATTGAAAGTAAAGATTGCAAAATAAAATAGATTGGAAACTTGTATGATGGAGAATAGACCCGGGGGCCATAGGTTTCACTAGTGGCTTCTCTCAAGATAGCATAAGTATTATGGTGGGTGAACAAATTACTGTCGAGCAATTGATAGAAAAGCGAATAATTATGAGAATATCTAGGTATGATCATGTATATAGGCATCACGTCCGTGACAAGTAGACCGACTCCTGCCTGCATCTACTACTATTACCCCACACATCGACCGCTATCCAGCATGCATCTAGAGTATTAAGTTCATAAGAACACAGTAACGCCTTAAGTAAGATGACATGATGTAGAGGGATAAACTCATGCAATATGATATAAACCCCATCTTTTTATCCTCGATGGCAACAATACAATACGTGTCGTTTCCCTTTTTGTCACTGGGATCGAGCACCGCAAGATTGAACCCAAAGCTAAGCACTTCTCCCATTGCAAGAAAGATCAATCTAGTAGGTCAAACCAAACTGATAATTCGAAGAGACTTGCAAAGATAAACCAATCATACATAAAAGAATTCAGAGAAGATTCAAATATTGTTCATAGATAAACTTGATCATAAACCTACAATTCATCGGATCTCGACAAACACACCACAAAAGAAGATTACATCGAATATATCTCCAAGAGAATCGAGGAGAACTTTGTATTGAGATCCAAAGAGAGAGAAGAAGCCATCTAGCTACTAGCTATGGACCCGAAGGTCTGAAGTAAACTACTCACACATCATCAGAGGGGCCATGGAGTTGATGTAGAGGCCCTCTGTGATCAATGCCCCCTCCGGCGGAGCTCCGGAAAAGGCCCCAAGATGGGATCTCTTGGGTACAGAAGGTTGCGGCGGTGGAAATAGAGTTTCGTGGTGCTCCTGGATGTTTGCGGGGTATATGGATATATATAGGAGGAAGAAGTAGGTTGGTGGAGCAACGAAGGGCCCACGAGGGTGGAGGGCACGCCCAGGGGGGTAGGCGCGCCCCTCTGCCTCGTGGGCTCCTCGATTGTTTCTTGACGTCCACTCCAAGTCTCCTGGATCACGTTTGTTCCAACAATCACGCTTCCGAAGGTTTCATTCCGTTTGGACTCCGTTTGATATTCCTTTTTTGCGAAACACTGAAATAGGTAAAAAAACAACAATTTGGGCTGGGCTTCCGGTTAATAGGCTAGTCCCAAAAATAATATAAAAGTGTAAAATAAAGCCTGTTATCATCCAAAACAAATAATATAATAGCATGGAACAATCAAAAATTATAGATACGTTGGAGACGTATCAAGCATCCCCAAACTTAATTCCTGCTCGTCCTCGAGTAGGTAAATGATAAAAACAGAATTTTTGTTGTGGAATGCTTCCTAACATATTTCTCAATGTAATTTTATTTATTGTGGCATGAATGTTCAGATCCGAAAGATTCAAGATAAAAGTTTAATATTGACATAAAAATAATAATACTTCAAGCATACTGACTAAGCAATCATGTCTTTTCAAAATAACATGGCCAAAGAAAGTTCATCCCTACAAATCATATAGTGTGGTCATGCTCCATTTTCGTCACACAAGAATGCTCTCATCATGCACAACCCCGATGACAAGCCAAGAAATTGTTTCATACTTTAGTAATCTCAAACTTTTTTCAATTTTCACGCAATACATGAGCGCGAGCCATGGATATAGCACTATGGGTGGAATAGAATATAATGAAGGGGGTTATGTGGAGAAGACAAAAAAGAGAAAGTCTCACATTGACGTGGCTAATCAATGGGCTAGGGAGATGCCCATCAATTGATGTCAATGCAAGGAGTAGGGATTTCCATGCAACGGATGCACTAGAGCTATAAATGTATGAAAACTCAACAAAAGAATCTAACTGGGTGTGCATCCAACTTGCTTGCTCACGAAGACCTAGGGCACTTGAGGAGGCCCATTGTTGGAATATACAAGCCAAATTCTATAATGAAAAATTCCCACTAGTATATGAAAATGACAAAACAAGAAACTCTCTATCATAAAGATCATGGTGCTACTTTGAAGCACAAGTGTGGAAAAAGGATAATAGCATTGCCCCCTTTTTTTGGGCCTTCTCTTTTTTATTTGGCCTTTCTCTTTTTTTGGGACAATGCTCTATTAATGATGATCATCACACTTCTATTTATTTACAACTCAATGATTACAACTCGATACTAGAACAAGATACGACTCTATATGAATGCCTCCGGTGGTGTACCGGGATGTGCAATGACTCATGAGTGACATGTATGAAAGAATTATGAACGGTGGCTTTGCCACAAATACGATGTCAACTACATGATCATGCAAAGCAATATGACAATGATGATGCGTGTCATAATAAACGGAACGGTGGAAAGTTGCATGAAAATATATCTCGGAATGGCTATGGAAATGCCATAATAGGTAGGTATAGTGGCTGTTTTGAGGAAGATATAAGGAGGTTTATGTCTGATAGAGCATATCGTATCATGGGGTTTGGATGCACCAGCGAAGTTTGCACCAACTCTCAAGGTGAGAAAGGGCAATGCACGGTACCGAAGAGGCTAGCAATGATGGAAGAGTGAGAGTGCATATATAATCCATGGACTCAACATTAGTCATAAAGAACTCACATACTTATTGCAAAAATCTAGAAGTCATCAAAAACCAACTATTACGCGCATGCTCCTAGGGGGATATATTGGTAGGAAAAGACCATCGCTCGTCCCCGACCGCCACTCATAAGGAAGACAATCAAATAACACCTCATGTTTCAAATTTGTTACACAAAGTTTACCATACGTGCATGCTATGGGACTTGCAAACTTCAACACAAGTATTTCTCAAATTAACAACTACTCCACTAGCACAACTTTGATATCACTATCTCCATATCTCAAAACAATCATCAAGTATCAAACTTCTCTTAGTATTCAATGCACTTATATGAAAGTTTTTTATTATGCCTAAAAGAAAATTGCCATGTTGTTCTAAAGGACTCTCAAAATAATATAAGTGAAGCATGAGAGATCAATTATTTATATAAAATAAAACCACCACCATGCTCTAAAAGATATAAGTGAAGCATTAGAGCAAAAACTATATAGCTCAAAAGATATAAGTGAAGCACATAGAGTATTCTAATAAATTCCAATTCATGTGTGTCTCTCTCAAAAGGTGTGTACAGCAAGTATGATTGTGGTAAACTAAAAATCAAAGACTCAAACCATACAAGACGCTCCAAGCAAAACACATATCATGTGGCGAATAGAAATATAGCTCCAAGTAAAGTTACCGATGAACGAAGACAAAAGAGGGGATGCCTTCAGGGGCATCCCTAAGCTTAGAATTTTTGGTGTCCTTGGATTTACCTTGGGGTGCCTTGGGCATACCCAAGCTTAGGCTCTTGCCACTCCTTGTTCCTTAATCCATCAAATCTTTACCCAAAACTTGAAAACTTCACAACACAAAACTTAACAAGAAAATCTTGTGAGCTCCGTTAGCGAAAGAAAACAAAACACCATTTCAAGGTACTGTAATGAACTCATTATTTATTTATATTGGTGTTAAACCTAATATATTCCAACTTCTCTATGGTTTATAAACTCTATTACTAGCCATAGATTCATCAAAATAAGCAAACAACACACGAAAAACAGAATCTGTCAAAAACAGAACAGTCTGTAGTAATCTGTAACTAACGCAAACTTCTGTAACCCCAAAAATTCTAAAATAAATTTCTGGACGTGAGGAATTTATCTATTAATCATCTAAAAAATAATTAACTAAATATCACTCTCCAATAAAAAATGGCTGCAATTCTCGTGAGCGCTAAAGTTTCTGTTTTTTACAGCAAGATTAAAAAGACTTTCCCCAAGTCTTCCCAACGGTTCTACTTGGCACAAACACTAATTAAACACAAAAAACACAACCAAAACAAAGGCTAGATAAATTATTTATTGAATAACAACAAGGAAAAATATTGGGTTGGCTCCCAATAAGCGCTTTTCTTTAAAGCCTTATAGCTAGGCATTGATAATTTTAATGATGCTCACATGAAAGACAAGAATTGAAGCACAAAGAGAGCATCATAAAACACGTGACAAACACATATAAGTCTAACATACTTCCTATGCATAGGAATCTTATAGGCAAACAAATTATCAAGGCAAGCAAAAACTAGCATATGCAAGGAAGTGGAAAGAAACAATAGCAATCTCAACATAACGAGAGGTGATTTAGTAACATGAAAATTTCTACAATCATATTTTCCTCTATCATAATAATTACATGTAGGATCATAATCAAATTCAACAATATAGCTATCACAAAACATATTCTTAACACGATCCACATGTATGCAAAGTTGACACTCTTCCAAAATAGTGGGATTAACATTAACTAAAGTCATGACCTCTCCAAACCCACTTTTATCCAAAATTTCATAAGATTGAACATTCTCCAAATATCTGGGATCTAAAGTTGACACTCTTCCAAACCCACTTTCAATATTATTGAAAACATTATTATCAATCTCATATTCATCATGGGGCTTAAATACATTTTCAAGATCAAAAGAAGAATCACCCCAATCATGATCATTGCAACAAGTAGAAGACATAACAAAACTAGCATCCCCAAGCTTAGGGTTTTGCACATTATAAGCACAATTGACATTAATAGAATTTATACTATCATCATTGCAATCATGCTTTTTATTGAAAGATCCATCGTGAATCACTTCATAAAGTACTTTATCATAATTTTCAGATTCACGAATTTCAAGCAAAACTTCATAAAGATAATCTAGTGCACAAAACTCACTAGCAATTGGTTCATCATAATTGGATCTCTTAAAAAGAATAGCAAACGGATGAGGATTCATAGATCTTAGGTTCTTTGTTTATCAATAAATAAACAACTATTCTAACCAAACAAGCAAACGAGCCAAGTAATACATCGAAGCAAACGAAAAGACGAACAGAAGAAGGGCGAATAAAATGGCAAGGGTGAAGTGGGGGAGAGGAAAACAAGAGGCAAATGACAAATAATGTAATGCGAGGGATAAGAGTTTGTGATGGGTACTTGGTATGTCTTGACTTGTGCGTAGAATCCCCGGCAACGGCGCCATAAATCCTTCTTGCTACCTCTTGAGCACTACGTTGGTTTTCCCTTGAAGAGGAAAGGGTGATGCAGCAAAGTAGCGTAAGTATTTCCCTCAGTTTTTGAGAACCAAGGTATCAATCCAGTAGGATACCACGCGCGAGTCACCTCGTACCTACACAAACAAATAAGAACCTCGCAACCAACGCAATAAAGGGGTTGTCAATCCCTTCACGGCCACTTGCAAGAGTGAGATCTGATAGAGATAATAATAATAAGATAAATATTTTTGGTATTTTAATGATATAGATTGAAAGTAAAGATTGCAAAATGAAATAGATTGGAAACTTGTATGATGGAGAATAGACCCGAGGGCCATAGGTTTCACTAATGGCTTCTCTCAAGATAGCATAAGTATTACGGTGGGTGAACAAATTACTGTCGAGCAATTGATAGAAAAGCGAATAATTATGGGAATATCTAGGTATGATCATGTATATAGGCATCACGCCCGTGACAAGTAGACCGACTCCTACCTGCATCTACTACTATTACTCCACACATGGACCGCTATCCAGCATGCATCTAGAGTATTAAGTTCATAAGAACAAAGTAACGCCTTAAGCAAGATGACATGATGTAGAGGGATAAACACATGCAATATGATATAAACTCCATATTTTTATCCTCGATGGCAACAATACAATACGTGTCATTTCCCTTTCTGTCACTGGGATCGAGCACCACAAGATTGAACCCAAAGCTAAGCACTTCTCCCATTGCAAGAAAAATCAATCTAGTAGGCCAAACCAAACTGATAATTCGAAGAGACTTGCAAAGATAAACCAATCATACATAAAAGAATTCAGAGAATATTCAAATATTGTTCATAGGTAAACTTGATCATAAACCCACAATTCATCGGATCTCGACAAACACACCGCAAAAGAAGATTACATCGAATAGATCTCCAAGAGAATCGAGGAGAACTTTGTATTGAGATCCAAAGAGAGATAAGAAGCCATCTAGCTACTAGATATGGACCCGAAGGTCTAAAATAAACTACTCACACATCATCGGAGGGGCCATGGAGTTGATGTAGAGGCCCTCC